>NW_027282560.1:0-60700 GCF_046629955.1 Centroberyx affinis | reverse complement strand
CAAAACTATGATCTAACCAAGTGTGTGTGTGTGAGTGAAAGAGAATGTACTTGTGTTTGCATTTATATACCCACTCTGGTTAAACTATAAACTATAGACACACACACACACACACACACACACACACACACAGGGCTCTTGGCTGCCTCTCAGTACTAAACATGGATGAAGGTGTGACATAGGAAGGATGAGTATTATTATACAAGATGTAAGCCATTCTTTCTATTCTCCCTTCTCCCCCGCAGGCCCTTCCTTTATTCCCCCGCCACCTTTCCTTTCTCTCGCCCCCCCCCCAACCCCTTTTTTCACAACAACCCCCCACCGGCATGCTGCACCCCCCTGCCATCTCCCCCTCCTCCATCACCTCCCCCCTTCTTCCCCATCCTCCTCCCCTCCTCCTTGTTCCTTCCTCCCTCCCTCTTTCCTTCCTCCAATCATACCCCCAAGGTGACCCTGTAGATGCGCGCTATCTGCTAGCATGCTGGCGCTGCAACACAGAGGCTAGCCCAACCTCTATGACAATGGGAGGTTGCTAATTCAATCTTAAGGGTCCTATAGAGAGGCATCACTAAGTATATGCAAAGGTACACCGTCTATTTTCATCATCTGGTAGGAGAAAGGGTGCTCTTGAGTACTTACTGTGAAGCAAATAAGATGCTCCGGGTCAATGTTTAGCGAAGCCTGCAAAGGTTAGACACAGCTTCATTGTTTTTCATTACCCTCGGCGTAAATGCTGTGGCTTAAAAAACACTCTCCCATGTATTCTCCAAATATTGTTTTACTCCCTTACTTTATTTTCAGCATGTAGATGCTAATTCTTTTTGGCGAATAGCTTCCATGCCTTTTGAAATGTTCAACCATTTGGGCTGAATATAGTTTTGACATTTCTCCGCCTCTACATCGACGCTCGTCACCTCAGGGGTCAAGATACAGGAGATAGGGCGCTCACTCGTGTCTGTCACACTCTGTCTTTTAGAGGAGAGAAGAAAAGGGTAGGAGGAGCAGAAAGGAAAGGCGAGGGAGAGGAGTGGAGGCAGAGGCAGAAAGGAGATGATGGGAAATGTAGGAGAGAGAAAGAGTGTATGGAGCAAAGGAGGAGAGAGAGAGAGAGAGAGAGAGAGAGAGAGAGAGAGAGAGAGAGGCAGAAGGAAGATGTACTGTTGAAAAACTAAAGATTTATATAAGTAATAAAAGAGGAGGAGGTAGCGCAGTCTTCCTCAGTTGTTTGAGCATGGCTGCATATTAAGAGACACTGAGCTACATGCTTAGAAGATCAGAAAACTGCTCTTCACGCTGCAGTGGGCCAAGCTGATTGGAAAACATTCATCTTCATTTAACTGGCAAAGAGTCCACCCCCCCAAGCCCCCCCCCCACACACACACACACATACACACACACACACACACACACACACACACACACACACACACACACACACACACGCACATGCACACACACGCACCACCACACATGAACAGGTGCAAACACACCTGACCAGACTAACAAACACGCATGCATGCACACACATAAACACACCCACGCATCTTGTTTCTCTGTGAGCGAGCGTGAATGGAGACATAAAACATTTAGATGTGTACGTATTGCTTTCTGGGATAAACCATAAACCAACAGTCTTCAGCATGACAAGCAAAACAGAGGAGAGAGGGAAATAACAGAAGCTGAGGCAGAAACTGTACTCATGAAATTTTAAATTGATAAAGTGCCCTGCTGATAATCAAGCAAAGACTTGTCTCTCTCTGAGTTATTCCTACTCTCTATTTCACTGTTTCTGGCTCACACCTTCTCCTGTATCTCATGCACACATTTATTCTCCACCCAAAACACCTCCCTCTCTCCCTCTCCCTCTCTCTTGCTCTTTCTCATTGTCCCTTTAAGTCACTCTTTCTCGCTCCCTTCCTCCTACTCATCCTTAGTCTCTCTTGTCATAGAGGCGGAGGAACACTGTGGGTTGGTGGTTCATCCTCAATAATTAATCCGAATTAAACATATAAGGCCTATTCTGCTCTCAATTATTCATAGCAAGCTGGGAGATACCAGGACACTTATCTTGCACCCTCCTCACTGGAGAGAGATAGATGGAGAGGGAGAGAGAGAGAGAGAGAGAGAGAGAAAGAGAAAGAGAAAGAGAAAGAGAGAGAGATGCGCTTGTCTTTTAATCGGACCGAGATTTGGATTCCCACACTTTTGCCCAAAAGAGAGCTACGTGACAAGGGCCCATGATAATATTTAAAGACACTATTACTTCTGAAAACTATAGTCTTTTCAGGGTGCTTGGTTGAAATTCACATGAGATTGCACAGCCCTTGCGTAGGAGGGATAAAACTAGACAAGCTATGTGATGTGCATAAATGGGAAAGATAATTACCCTTATCATCCATACAAATTGATACAAATGTGGCCTATGGATTCTTTTAGTATTCCTTTTTATAGCACATATACTGTAGCACACCATCTGCACATTTTTACATATGTTCGCTCACACTGTACAACTGAAGAGCCTGCACATTATCTGCCTATGATTAGCTTTGCAATTATTTTGCCTCCCTGCTCCCCTCTGATTCATAACCAACCAGTCTATCATCCACCAGAAGGGATTTTTCACCGGGAACTGAGCCAGAGCACTCCCAAATTAGACCAAATGAAAACATAAAGCAGATAATTGGGCTACTGTTTGTAACGGCAACTGGCACTTTTTATTTTTAGAATTTGCTCCCTAACTAACTTCACAGCAATATATGAGTGATAAAATCCACCATGTAGCGTCTTTAAACGGGGACGTTGAAGCAGCAGTAGCTATGAGGCTTGAGTACAGCTGACTGGTAAAGCAAAGACACAAACAGAACATGACAAGGACAGGAAAAGAGCAGGGCTGCTATATGCCAGGTGGGATTTATGCATGCAGGAATTATGCAGCACACAGACAGGTATGCTTACATACATGCACAC
Source organism: Centroberyx affinis (assembly GCF_046629955.1). Classification (NCBI taxonomy): domain Eukaryota; kingdom Metazoa; phylum Chordata; class Actinopteri; order Beryciformes; family Berycidae; genus Centroberyx; species Centroberyx affinis. Next base: position 57,733 of record NW_027282560.1, on the reverse strand, counting down.
ACACACACACACAAACATTTATATTTACATAGCATGTACACACCGAGAGACCCAGAGAGACTGAGAGACAGAAACGAAGGACACGCACACATGTACACACACACATACAGTATATATGTATACATTTCAGTGTGTGCATTAAGCATTGCAAATTTATCGCTCCTTGATATAAAGCATAAACAGCCCACAGTCTGATAAACAAAACAGAGGCAACAGGGAAATAACTGAAGCGCAAAAAGTCTACATGAATAAACCAGCATGCTGAAAATAAGGTAAAAGCAAGACGAGGCCTTTCCTTACTCTTCCTCCTCCTCTCACTTGCTCTCTTAAACAGAAACACGCGCTCTCTCTCTCTCTCTCTCACACATTATGCTGGGCAGCCACCTTTAGTCTCTCTCTTCTCCTCCTACTCTTATTTTTTTTGGCTTTCTTGTTGCAGAGCCAGCGAAATGAAAGCAGGAATGCCCATACACAGACACGCTGGCATACACACAGACAGACACACACCCTCTCTCTTTTCTCTCTCGTTCACCCTCACATTTCCCTTGCTCTTTTGCAGTCCCCCCCCACCCAGTCACACACACACACACACACACACACACACACACACACACACACACACTCCAATCCCTGGGTTTCCGAGCGCGATCGAGAAGGAACCCCTGTGATGTCTGTCAGCTTGATGAATAGGAGGCTGCTTGTTGGCTGGTGAAACTGCCTCTGTGAGAGAGATAGAAAGGTCTCAGGCAGCAGAGAGTGGGATTATACAGGGAAACTCTCTCTCTCTCCCTCTCTATCTATGTCTCTCTCTCTCTCCCTCTCTATCTGTGTCTCTCATAATCAACTTTGGCTTCCCGAGACTCTCTGCATGGTGCATGGGCACTAATGACTGCAATGCGTGTACGTTGAGAAAAGCCTTTCCTTATATGGAAGCCGTATAGGGAAGAGGATTGCTTCCAATGAATACATTATCAACAGAGTGTCGCAGCGTGTACGCTAAATGTTTTATTACATCGTTAGACTATAAGCCATTAGATTGACTATGTTTTTCTACAGTATAAAGTACAGTGTGTACAGATATGAACAGCCTACCCCATTGTTAGCCTAATCTGTGCCTTAACTCTACTAACTGTGATCATACAGATGTAGCCAACATACATCTGTATGATTTCTACACACTAGCTACACTGCAGCTGCTACTACACTACTGCTACATGCAGGGTGGTGTAGTGATTAGGGAGGCCACGCTTGAACCGGAAGGCCCAGGTTAAATTCCCTGTTACAGCCAGCATTTGCCCTGAGTGTCTCTAAGGAAGACACTCAATACCTTCCCACTCCAGAGGGACTGTTCTGTGACCGACCCTGCACTTTGACCTCCGCTGTGGATGGACAGGCAAGCTAAAATGCAATCAATGGAGTATTATAAAACAAATTAATGGTTTGGAAAATCCTGCAGTGCAAAAGCAAGAGAGAAGCAGGGTTGGGGGGCTCCTATAATGGTGGCCAGCGTACACACCCTCGCTTTGTTGCCACTCAGGTTTAATATCGCAGTTTTGTAAGTTCAGAGAGAGGCTGCATCTCCTGTGCATCAGATTATCTGGGCTCTACAGCTGTTCCTGCTGAATGACTCACACCCCATTGTTCTGGTCTGGTGTGTTGTGCTCAGAAGAGGCATCAATGTGAGCATCAGTCAACCACCACTGGAACCCCACTGAGAACGCAATCAATCCACTTACACACTCCACAACCATGACCAACGCTGTGCTGGCTGCAAAACACTCCACTAAACCATGGTCTGTGTATGCATGTGTCTGTGTGTGTGTGGTTTGCGTGTGCACATGCTCTTGTTTTTTTTATGTGTGTGAGTCAGTGTATTACATAATTATGATAATGACTCAAACACATAATAAAATGCTTGATCTATTTTTACTACAAAGGAAGACTATCACATGATAAAATACCAGCTCAGGTCATCTTTAACATCTCATCCATTAGGTTCTGAAATGCAAACTAGATTCTAGCTCAGTACTTCTACTCTAAAAAGACAAGATAAAAAAAGGCCCGTGTGCATGTATGCTGCTACAAATTTATTAGCAAAATGCCACTGGCGGTACAATTGCCAACAGTCAGTGATCTGGTGAATATTCCCCTACCTTATAAAATATATTACATGTTATGTTCAAACGGAGTTGAGGCGAGAGCAACCAAGTGGTAAATAAGTTAATATTGCCGCAGAGCTAAGAGCTACAAGCTGTTTGTTTGGTGCATGCTGCCTAATAGAGGATATGTTATTCATCACATTAGAAACAGACGGTGGCTGGAGCTGCACTTAGAGGTACCTCAAAGTTGGTGGTGTTTGTGTGTGTATGCATGTGTTATGTGTACTGCTGTGTTTTAAACCTTCAATCACAATATGTCTGCCATACCATAATAACTGTCAAATGTACCATGACATGAAATGTAACACATGCACACATACACGCGCGTGGGCAGGTATGAATGAACACACACACACACACACACACACACACACACACACACACACACACACACACACACACACACACACACACACACACACACACACACACACAGCATGTAACAGCATTCATGAGAGGTCTGTTTCACATGACTGACAGCGCTCTGAAGGGACCCGGACTCCACCCCAGGGGAGAGGCATGTGTGTGACAGCCACTGCTGTGTCTTGCATTAAACACCGCCAATGGGGTATAGAGTCTCAAGGTGGAGGCCATTTGGTCCCGAATGTCATCTGAATACATTTACATCCACTTAATATAACATGTCATACATAAAACATGGAGTACTAATTGCATCGATAAAAGTTTCATAATGGGCAAGCTGAATTTGACAAATCCATTCTTGTCCCTCCTTTATAAGCTCTTGCATGGTATATATATATATTTTTTATTTCGACTGCTATATACAGTACAGGCATCAAGCCTTGAGTGAATGGTGAAGGTGGTGGTATTAGAAACGTATTAGAGGTGTGTTAGCGGTGTGATTGTGTGTGTGTCTGTGTGTGTCTCTCTATGTGAGTGTGTTTCGTGACCTGAGTACATGTTTGCTTCCCTGCATGTGCGAGCGTACTGGCGTGCATGTGTGCCAAGTGTGTGTGTGTGTGTGTGCACATGTGCTTGCATGCGAACATGTGTATTTGTATGTGCGTGTGTGTGCGTGCAAGCATGTGTGTGTGTGTGTGTGACAGTGACAGTGACACTCACCAGCTCCTTCTTCTTCATGCACTCCATGAGAATGATAAAGAGGTGCTGGGCCTGTGTGCGGCTGTAGGTGAAAGTCTTCTGGATGGTCACCAGCAACTGGTCTCTTAGAGACTCGTTAATTATCCTGCAGAGACAGAGTGGTGTGGACAGAGAGGAAGGGAGACGATAGAGGGAAGAAACAGTGAGCCAGAGAGGGACAGGAGGGAACAGGAGAGGGATTGCAGCCAAATTAGATTTGTATGTCAGTAAGTGAAACCAAGGTTGACTGGCGCTCTCAGCACAACTATCAATCACTCTGAGTCCTTGGTAAGATGATATTCTGCAAGTTTACCTTCATCTGTGCCTCACTATTAAGCTGTAAAAACAGTTTTGAATGATTCACATCTGTATCATGAGGAAAATAACAACATTTACCTGTGTAATTGAAGTAGTGGAGCACTATAATCAAAACATTTTAGAAAATTGATGTTTTTTTGCCAGGTTCGGTGTTGCTTTAAGTGGGGGAATACATTTTTCTAATAACATCTCCTTCTTCTCAAAAACGCATAACTGCCGAATTACGTGCCGCAAAATGAGTATACTGTATATTGAAATAAATTATGAAAACTCTTGCTCATTTAACTTTTACACAAAACCCATTTTACATCAGGAAAAGTTTGATCAAAAGGCACTTTTATGTTTCAGTAATTAATAATTCTAACTAATTTATTCACCAGTATTATGGAACAAAGCCTTAATTTCTGAATGCAAATGCCAATGAATCTATGGAAAACAGCAAAACAAAATACAACAATCTCTCACAGTGTGCCTGGTTTTCTATGTTGGATCACATACTGTATGTATTCATAAATGTTCGGCGAGTTTACAGCATAACACCGAGAGTGCGTACCCTCCCTCCTCTGAGTACTTGTGTCCGAAGGCCAAGATGTCTGAGGCTCTGCCGCTGCCGTCACACACCACCACAGGGACCGGAGGCGTGTCCCTGAGGTACTCCAGCACTATGGAGATCACATTAGGACCCCCCTCTACGATCAGAGCCACCACCGGCACACCCTGACCAATACCTGCAGACAGTGAGAGAGCGGGAGAGAGACACAGGAGGAGGAGGAGGACATGGGGAAGTCAAGAATAGGGAAAGAAAAAGTGACAAGTAAATCAAAAGCCCTCATTACATCAGCAATACTTGATCCAGACAAAGATAAACCCAATCCTGATTTTCTGGCAAAGAGGTGTGAATGACAGTGTGACACCTGAAATGTCGCCTGACTCTTCTGTCAAGACACCGTACATTTCCTAATTATGCTGGAGCAGTTTTAAAAAAAGCACATGTACCAAAAATAACCAGCCCACTTTGTGCTTTGTGCTTTGTTCCTGTGGCATGAGCCTGTCTGTGTGTGTGTATGTGTGTGTGTGTGTGTGTGTGTGTGTGTGTGTGTGTGTGTGTGTGTGTGTGAGAGAGAGCGTGTGTTTCAGCCACAGAGTGATAAATCCCCCGCTGTTCCATACAAAAATGGCTCCTTGCCTGCTAATCACAGGCTATTTGGAGTAATTACGCATAATTAGCAGGTGGGTTTTTCTGCACTCAGTTAGACTTCATACAAGGGGAGGCAGATCAGCACTTTACTGCCAAACTCTCACAGGAGTTTCTTCACCACTCCTTTATTTCGACTCTGCCCTTTGCTGTCCTTCTCTCTCTTGCTTCTGGTTTTCCCTCCATAGTCTATTTCTCATTATACCACTCAATATTCACTTTAAGACACTGTAAACCCTGTAAACCCCCGTCCCACTCTCTCTAACACCGTGGACATCATGTTCTTTCCCTCTTGCTCTCAATTGTCCTTCCTCCATTCCCCAAATCCTCAACTCTTAATCCTGCCCATTCATTCTCTCTCTCTCTCTCTCTCTCTCTCTCTCTCTCTCTTTCCATTTCTCCCCCCTCTTTCTTTGTCTTCCTTCCCGCAGTCTCTCCTCTCATCCTCTCCCTCTCATTCTCTTTCATGCAGTTGTGTTTTCTGCCGGGTGTTTTGACTCTTCTAATTCAAAAGCTGTGTAACTGCCGGATCCTCCCCGCCCCGCACCCTCATCTCGGTCTGCATAATTCACCGAGGGGAAAACGTGGATTCTCTCGCATACACGCAGGCAGGCGAGCACATCCAAACGCATGCTTACACACACGCACGCACACAACTACACGCACACACGCACTTAGAAACCCACCACCATTACGCTTTGCCTCACACAGCCTCGCAACAGGGACAGTTACATAAGGAGAATATTTTAGGGGCCTCGCCTACTTCAAAGAGGTAAAACGTCACCGTGCCACAACGCATCACATGACCATATATCAGCAGAGCAGAATACGAGAGAGAGGGAGACTAATGACTTGCGTTTTGTATCTGATTCTTCCTTATTTTCTGATTGGCTGTCTGTTTGTTCCAAATGTAAAAAAAACTGGTTTTACCTCAGTGTTTTTGCTGGTACCTGTGTGTGTGTGTGTGTGTGTGTGTGTGTGTGCATGCTTGTGGTTGTGTCGTATCAGGCATTGATATTGATGACTACTGAGCTTTGGAGGCAACACCACGGTATCTAAAGCAGATTACTGTTCAATTGAAACCCACCGAGGAGCAGATGAGGAGGGGAATGCACAGCTGTGGCATGGCTAATTGGTAGGAGAAAATTCTGCCAGCACACACACACACACACACACACACACACACACACACACACACACACACACACACACACACACACACACACACACACACACACACACACCGATAAACAAACCACAAACGAAGCAATGTTCTCTTTCGCCTGCCTATCCGAGAACAGTAAGTTTGTTTTATGGTGACATTTGACCTTACACTCAAGTTTGTTATTCTAATTAGCCTTAGCCTAAACTAAAAACTGTTCCAGTGGGAATTGAAGCCTTAACCTTAACATTGTTAGCGCTCCACCAACTGCTGCTTCTACTGACGTTTTACACTTTATTACAAGGGGATTTTGTGATCGCTAGAAAGCCCAGAGTTGTTTAAATTATTTCATCCTTGGAAGCAGGTTTTGTGGTCTGAACTCTCTCTTTTTATCTAATAAAACATGTATCACTTATATGTGTTAAAACACTAAGTACCATCTGAGTATATGTTGAGTAGTTAGGAGTCGGCACTTTGAAAAGACAATCTATTGCTCTAGTTGGAACATGCAAACCCATAGCTGGAGAGCTAATCTGTTGAGTATTTAGTGGAGATGGAATCCGTCCTGTTGGAGTTCACAGTGTGTTTACTCTGCCAAGTACAACACTGTTGTGCTTGTCCAGACAAGCTATTCATTTTGTCAGCGGGTACAAAATGAACAGTGGGCTTTCCATATACATCTGTCTTTCCCTCTCCCCGCTTCTCACTATACTTTATCTTCCATCTGTGTTCCTTTCTGTTCGCTGTGTTTTTTGCTCTCTCAGTATCAGTTGGTCTGTTTGTGCTTTTCTTTGCTGCGGCGCACTCACTGCAGGACTGTGGTCTTCAAAAGCAAAGTTCAGCCATGGTAACTGGACGTAAGACACTTCACAGCTCTGGGCGCTATGAAAACTTCATCATGGTGTGGTAAAAGTCATTTTGTACAAATCAACTCTGTACTTTCTTGAGGAGTATACAATTAATCAAGCAAAGAAAAACGTTGCATTAGGTTAAGTTGTATTAACTGTAACTTTAAATCTTCACATCTTAGCTTCGATGTAAATCTCCCATAATCCTCTTCGTAGGCAAATTAGTTACAACAATGTCACATGACGGGAGAACATGGAGATGGGGTTTTGTTGCTTAATTTGCATGGACTGCTGTGGTATAGTGATGAATAGATATATACATTCATATACTATATACTATATATACTATAATAATAACTATCATTATTATTACTATTAATTATTATTATTATTATCATTATTATTATATACAACAAGTGTGCTAGCGCTTTATAGGTAGTCAGTGGAGGAGTGGGCAGGTATGCATGACTTAATACAAAAGTGCTGTGGGCTCTTAGTGTTGTAACTAAGAGAATCGCTGAACAAAATATTTAATTCATACATCGACTTAGCTAGTTAGAAAATCACCTGGTGTGCAAGCGCACGCTGTATATCCCTTATGCAGGGTTCATGGGGTTCTGCACGGCCTAAACAGTGCATGCTGTAATTCCCCTAAGCAATGTGAATGGCAAAAAGTATTCACAAATGCACAAATGAACACAGAGCCTGGCTCTTAGAGAAGTGCTCCTTCTGCACCTAATAAAGCATGTGCTGTATTAGCAGTGCTTCTAAGTGTGTATGTAATATGGTATAAATGATGTTTCCTAACAGTTCAGTTGGTAACATCAAATGGCAAGCCAAGAGATGAAGGCAGCTGATCAACTAGGGAGCCAGAGAGCCAAGGGCCAACAGTCAGATAAACTGATAATGAACTAGGTCTGTGTGTTATCTCCACAAATACAATGTGGGCCTGTGCACAATCTGTACTTGTCTGTTTCTCCTTTCTTTCTTTTCTTCAAAAGCACATGAGTGATCCACTGACAGAGTCACAACACATCTCATGCTTCCTTTCCTTCATTATCTACCTCCTTCACTATTTCCTTCACCATCTATGATAGCAATCCCCTAGCAGCATAGCCATGTTGGAAGAGAAACAGGCATTTGACTGGCCTGCAGTCAAAATAATCACGTCTCTGAAGTCTCATTACGTGCCGGTACCAAACCTCCTCAACACAATAAGTTTGACAAGAAACCATAATATACAGATGGATTTTATCATTAGTGAACTGTTTGTGTGTGTGTGTGTATATGTGTGTGCGTGAGAGAGAGAGAAAGAGCGAGAGAGAGAGAGAGAGAGAGAGAGAGTAGCTATGGGAGACCTTATGGGGCCCATCAATCTCTCTCTCATCCTGTCTCACCCCATTTTGTTTACCCACACCCCTGTTCCTGCACTGACTGTATCCATGTACCACGCACAGCACACACTCCAACAAGTTCCCCACACCACACCTCTTGGGAGGGAAACTACTACTTCCTGCCTGGGAGGGCAGGAAGTAAAGAGGGACGGAGGGAGTTTGGGAGGGAGAGAGGAGCGTGCGAGCGGGACGCACGTAACATGCTTAAATGTTCCTCATGAGAGATCCACCGATGACTCACCCTCTGCGTGTGTGATTGCATTTGTATGTGCGTGTGTCTGTGTGTGTGTGTGGGTGTGCGCAAGTGTCGGCGAGTCTGTCCTTGTATGTGTCAAATTAGCATCAGCATGACCAGAGGAGGTGTGTTACAGTATGCGGGTCGTCTTCGCGCCCCCACTCCCCAACCCCCCACCCCCACCCCCACCCCCACCCCCTTGCACCATCATGCTAGACAGGCAGAGAACAAAAGGTCGGGGGGGGGGGGGGGGGTGGGTACATCAAACGGGCGATGTCGTGGCTACTCTCGAACTTTGCTTTTTCTGCCGTGTTTTGACATCATGATATCCTGCTCTTTTCTGACCCACTCGGAGGAATTCAGTTCGGATCGGATGCTCTGTGTCACGTATTTAATTTGAGCTGAGTTGTAGCGTTATCAAGGCCGGGTGAGCCTGAGAGAATCAATCATGAATGGTGTCGTTGACCAGGAAAAGACATTTTCTACTGGGAAATTGGGGTTAAAGGAATACCTCATTGATTTGTGTCTGTGTGTGTGTGAGAGAGAGACTGTGTGTGTATGTGTGCGTATGTTTCTGCGAGAGCATCTTCTTCTTCGGTGCATGGATGCTTCCCTCTGTATGTGCCGAAGAAAATGTAATTATGAGGTACTGTATGTGTTTGCGTGAATACCTGTGTGTCTGCATCTACTGTAGGCCAATTATTATCCTTTTTAGTCACATAAAACAACTAAATGGGTTAGAATGGTGTCCAGCACTCTAGATTGGTAGTTCATATTTATTTATCTGTCTCTTTCATGTTTGGATAAAAAAGAAGTTTGACTAGCTCCCGCCAAACATTTCTGGATCCAGCTCTGGTCTGTGGGTCACTGTGATGTAAAGTGTGTTGTCAGGCATAAGCGTGCCTCAGCAAGCAATGACACACATCATATACTTAAAATACTGCAGGGGTCGACTCTAGTTTCTCTCCCATTTCACCTGTCTCTCTCCTCTGCAGACTAGCAGAATACCATACAATAACACCACAATATACATGGCAACAGTCAACATGTCGTCACCAATGAATGACGCAGTTCCCCTCTGGGTAGTAACAAATATGTCGCCTTGTTTTGACCTGTAATTGTAGCGTCCCCCCCCTGAGCCAATCAGTATCAGAAAATGCTGGAAGGCCATGATGAGTCAAGTCAAGTCAAGTATATTTGTATCGCCCTTAATCACAGTTACAGTCTCAAAGGGCTTCACAACGCCCACATTATGAAACAATACATGCAAACGATAAATGAAAATGACTCCTCCCAACTTTAGACCTTCAATAAGACCAAGGGGGGGAAAAAAATGGAAGAAACCTCAGAAAGAGGGATCACCCTTCCTGGACGGTGCAGATGGGTGCACAGAGTGGACAAACAAAGATTACATATTGACAAAACGGGAAAATAAATAAAAAGTGAACGTGCCAGAGATCAGTCCATAGTCTCCCCATGATGAGATTAAAAAACAAAAAATGATCAAATGTCACCTTACTTTGACCTGTAATTGTAGCCCCCTCCTTGAGTCAACTGATGTAATTTGGAAAATGCTGGAATGCAGTGGTGAGATGCATCATTCACCCGGGGTTCTTCTACGATTCATCTCACACACCATATATACGTGTATGGTGTATATAAAACCTTGATGCATCATTCACCCAGGTTTTGTCAAAATCTGATTAGTGAATATATTGTATGGTGTGTGAGATGAATCGTAGAAGAAACAAACAAACAAACAAACAAACAGACAGAGACCAATCTATTGTCTCCCCATGATGAAAAGCCCCCCAAAAATGATGAAATAAAAAAAATTGCTGAAATGAAAAAAGTTGCTGTTTGTCTATATTAGTACAAGGACATCCCTGACCTCCTTACCACTTTCTTTTACCACTCCAACAGTAAAATCCTAAACAACAGAGTTACCACCGTTCACACTGCTGACCATACGCTCAGCTTCATTCCACACCACATAACATTTTCTCATCCATGCACATCCACAACCTGGAACCATACCTAGAGCTATTCTCCTATCCAACCATACCCACTAGTGACCGTTTTATCTCTCCGCCACAGGGTTGAATACTGTAGCAGTTCACATATTCATCATTTCCACATATATTCTCTGTGTCCATTCACACATGAACACACTTTACCCCTAATGACTCTTATTGTCTCCACACTATCTATGTATGCATATCCTCAAGTGCCCTGATACAGTATTATCTGCTGATCCACACCTACAGTATTAGTTCAGTCCATTCATTTAGCCAGCCATCCATGCAGCACCATCCCAGAAACCAAAACCCATGGGTCAAAGAATTTAATACAATGAATCGCAGATGAAATTTTAATACCCTTGACCACAGTGCTAATGCAAAAATAAGAATTTATGTGCCCACTGTACTGATTGTATTGTAGGAAGACCTGAATTAATTAAATGTATTTCAATAGTTTTCACATATTTGAACTGCTTGCAGAACGACATAATTCACACACTTTATTCTACATTATTTTCCAAGTATTGCTGCTTTATTAGATACAGTAGCATACAGTGGAGACTGACGTATGGGAGCCAGATACTTAGGAATCACTCTGGACAACAACTTCAGCTTCAACCACCATTGACATTCATAAACGCTGCCAGCAAAGACTTATCCATAGATTAAAAAACCCATTTGTTCAACCCATCTCAATCTGCACAACCTTACCTCCTCAGGCCTAACATGGAAAGCACGGACAATAATAAATAACTGTGAGCGCCCACTCCTCTGCTCCTTCACCCTCCTTCCCTCAGGTCACACATACAGGACACTCAGGTGCAGAAAGACTCACTTCGGCAAAAGCTTTGTCCCCTCTGCCATAGATGCATTAAATAACTCCCCCCCTGTTGTCTTATATTGTCTTATCTGTATGTATTCGCTGCACCTGACTGAGGAAAGAATTCCCTCTCAAGGACAATAAACTACCTATCCTAAGAGCCACTGCAAAACGCAATTGGTCACACAATTGGAAATCTAATGCGACATTATTAGCCAGATAAGGAAAATCAAGAGCCGGTCTGCTTTAGACAAGTTTGTATAGTGTGTAGTGTGTAGTGCTTGAAGGAACAACATTACGACCTCCTTGACTTTCTATGTACAGTAGCTTAACTATAATCTCCTGTGTATGGGCTGTTCCACAGTGGAGGTCAGAGTGCCGGAGCTAATCTGCGATGCAAGGCCTTATGGCTTCCGAATTCAATTACCTTCAGCTACTGTATATTTCACCCTTTACGTATTCTGTGATTAATGAAACCACTGCTATAGGAGGGTCAGTGAAGGTGACAGACACACAGACTCACACACACACACACGCACACACACACACATCCGCACCTATGTACACATTCAATATACAAAGTACTCATGCTCACAGTTAAATAGTGCTAGCGATCAGGGTCAAATGGAAGACTTGAGGGAACATTGGGAGACTCAATAGCCCCCTTTCCACTGAAGGCCAAAAGCCCAAGAACTTTGGCCCAGGAACTCTAGCCTGGAACTTAAGCACTGGGCTAAACTTGTTAAAGTGTTTCCACTGAGCAACCTGGTCCCTGCGTAACTATGACAACTAACTTACACAACTGCTTGTCATCAAACATGGAAGACAATGCTGCTGTCAAATGTACCATATAATCGTTAACATTTTTTTAATTACTTTGTGGGAAGTTTTAAAAAAGAAGAAGGTTGCAGGATGAGGCTAACATCATTCACATAAAAAAACAAAGAGTCATCGCTGGGCAGTGATTCAAACGCCTACTGAAGGCGTTAAAGTAAAGAAAAACTGCCTTGCCTGCGTAAGCAAAGGCAGGTTTTTTCCTTTAACATTAGTCCTTTGCTACTATGTGTGTCAAAATTGGAAAGTGAATGATAGTAAGCTAAATAAGGCCAATGTTGGTTTCAATATACGGTATCAGGCTAAAAAGTTGTTTCCAACTCGTAACAGTCTTATTTTTCTATGTGTAGCAAGATGTTTTGTTTTTTTTCTAAGATAGCAGCTGAAAGTAATACAGATTTAAGAATTAACATACCTAGTTTCTAACAGGCTCATTAATGTAGGAATGGCTGCACTCAGTTACAGACGTTACTAAGCAACACCCCCTATTTGAAAAATATAGAATGTGATGATGTATAAGCATCAGGGCTAACAGCTTTGGCCCTGAGGATTTGGTAGTGGGGCTTGAGTTCCTGGACTAGCCCTGTTTTGGCCTAAGCTAACCCAGTGGAAAGGGGTCAGGAACTCTGGAGCTAAGTTCAAGCACCAGGTTTGGCCCTCAGTGGAAAGGGGGCTAATGTCTTCTTTCTCTCGCTCGCTTTTCTCTTGTTTTCCTCATTCTGCTTATTCAATGGAGACACCTCAAGGTAATATCTTGCCTCACTCCCTGCCTCCTTCTCTCCGCAGCTACTTTATGCATCCTTCCCTCGTTATTTAATTCCCCCCCTTTCCGCTCACCCTCTTCTCTTTATTGTCTCTTCTCTCTCTCTTTCCTTCACTCTCCCTCTCTGCGAGGCAGGTATGTGATTAAAAAGCGTTGCAGCCATCGCTGGAGACTTGTTGAAAGGGCTGTGCAGTCGTTTAGTGAGCTATGCTGCTTGGTGCCTCTCTTTCATTGGCTTTCTACAACAAGTCTGACAATTTGTGCTAGCCGCAGGAGACACTGAAGAGTAGTGAGAGAAGAAAAAAAATCTGTTTTCTCCCTGTGTTTGAGTAGCAAAATCGCTGCACTTTGTTGCATAGCAACGATAAATCAACAGTCACATCTGTATATAATTATATAATATACGTTCATGGTCACTGCTTACAAGCTCTGTCCCTCTTTGTTTGCATGTGAAGCTCACATCTCATCCTGTGCTGCCTGAACTGAAACCGTCTCAGAGAAGTCCAGGTTCATTTGCATCTGCCTCTTTGTCCACGCTCTGCCAGGCTGGACCACGCCTGGTTAAGCTGGGTTGGACAAGTCACGAGAGAGTCGTGCATCTATGGCACGGCAAAGAGCTGTGCATCTACTCCAGCGTGTGAATATGCTGGCCGCAGCCACCATATTTACAGCCTTCCAACCCCAATTTCCTGTCTACAGGCATTTATTCTGTTTGCACCCAGCCAGAGCTGTCCTTTAGATATTCCAGTCCCCTTTCCACTAATGAGGTTACAACGCCACAGGAGGCGACACCTTCCACAACATCAAATATACAGTAGGGACTGGAGGAAGTATACAGAGGAAGTACACACGTCTAACTTGTCGCTAAGGGGGCGTTAAAAGGCTGAGGGATTGCATAACTGTGTTCCAGTGATGAGCTTTGACAGGTGCCAATGGTGCTGCCATGACTTGTAATGGATGGCAATGATTGCCTGCAATACGACCACAAACCAAAATATAGAAACAGTTCAGAAAATTCACAATGACCTGACAGGTACATTGAGATATTCTTTGCAATATTACAGACAATACGGACATAAAGTCCAATGTCTATTTTCTGGAATGTGGCCAGCAAAAAATACACATGAATTAATTACATAAAATCCATCCCCATATATAATAACTGTGCTAGCCAATTTGATTTCTACAGCATTTCCGGCAGTAACATAGTGATAGCCATTGCAAGGAAAATCACGCACAGGCACAGTAGGATTAGCTGCAGGATTGCCCAGACATCACAAAAAGACCACAGGGGAAGATTACGCCTATCTATCCACCACATTTCTTTCATCTTGTGGTTGTGTGTAGTTTGTGTAGTTTGTGTTAAGAGAGAGAGAAAAAAAAGGGGGGTGGTTACGTGTGGTCCACAAACCACATGTTAAACCATTCAAACTCAACTGCTCTCTCCCTCTTTATCTTTCTTTATTCTTCTCTCTCCCTGCAGGACCACAGACTACAGCTGGATCCCATGGGAGGCCTGCTGTGAAGAAAATTGATGCACTCCTGTATTGACCGTGGACAGGTAATCAAATCAAGCAATAGTCCTTGTCTGGCAACCCTAGAGGTGAATGAGAAAGTAAAGGATACACACACACGTCATACAGACACACAAACCTACAGACACACACACACACACACACACACGCACACACTCTCTCTTGCATAAACTTGCACACTAGGGCTGCAGAATTACCAGAACAAAAATATAGAATTTGCAATATTAACTCCAGCAACATTCAAATTGCAAGAGGTTGCAGTTTTCTTTGAAATTATTTAACATTTTTTAAGTGCTGAAAAAGACATTATGCAGAAAAAGCAGTGTCCCCATGTACTACATTTCACAGCATAATTACAATATTCTGCCCTAACGTACGCACACACACACACACACACACACACACACGCACAGGTCTGCAGTGGCAGGCGCTGCCTTGGCCCTTGTGCCTGCAAACTCTCCCAAGACTGACAAGAACAGAGGAAAATAAGAATTTAAATTAAAGTGATCAAAATACAGGGGACGGGAGAGCGATGTTGAAAAAGTCTACAGAGACAAATGAGAAAGTGACAGGCTCTCCTTCTCCACGAGGATTATGTCTGCTGTAAAATAAGATATAGTGGCTTTATGCAGGAAGGGTTGACACTGGAGACCAAATTAAATATTAAAAGAGCTTTTCTACAGAAATGACATTTCTCTACTGGATATAAAATAATTACTTTTGTTGATGGTGCTACTGTGGTTTGTTTAAGTGCTTGTTATTTGTTAGTCTACCAATCGCAAATTTCTTAAATTCTTAAACAGGACAACCAGAATGGCTTCATGCATCATATGTCCTCAATCTAATCCACCCAGCGAAAAGTTAACTTGCTTTCATGGTAGAAATATAACTCAAGAGTGTGTTTGAATGATGCTGATCAGGGCTGCGGACAGCCGTCAGCTGGCTCATACAGGACTTGTAGCCTCGAGACTGGGAGGAAATTCACCTCAAGAGGAAGCTTATGCCAACCTGAACGACATCTGTAACACTGATATATCAAACCAGATCACACAGCTGAGGCCAGTTATCACACATGGAGACAATAATGTCAAGGGTTAGGTTCAGGAGCAATGTCTGGGGTTAAGGTTAATGTGACAGAGGCTGTGGTTTGATGGCTCTGGTCAGTCATACAGATTGTCCCTTATTTAAATAGTGGATCCCAGGCAGTAGTAGCGCTCACTTTGTCTGAGGATCCAAATACAGGTTAAAGAGTAGCTAATCAGCTGATCAGATGATGGATTTGTGTGAGGGTTAGGGATGGTCCTTTACCATCATATGGATGGTCAGATGCTCGTGTGACGACTGGGCGTCCCTTTGCCTCCCCAGCCCCTTTTGTATGAGCCCAGGCATAGGATGACAAAGGGAAGTCCATAGGTCACATGACTGGATGACGGACAGGAGGGAAGTACGTTCCTGTCTCCTGTCAACCTCAGGGTTGTTGCTGTTAGGTGGTAGCCATTTTTTAAAACCCTGAAGCCGGGGGGGGGTCAAGGAGTTGGGAGAAAGGTGGTAGTGATATATGGAACTCCAGTGAATCTGGATCAATAGGGCTTTTGGTCTTACAATGTACGCTGTGTCAGATGTCGGGGGGGCACAGTTCCAGTCTGGGCGTTAACATTTAACAACATTGAACATTGCCCATCAATGACCATACATTTGTTGACAAAGGTAAGGTCAGAATGAAGTGCAGTAAAGTCTTTGGAAGGGGTGCGGCAGGGTATGTAAAAATCAGCAAGTCGTGAAAGGTAAGAATGAGGCAATAAAGGAGCTGTGATGTCTGACTCATGATGTTGCTCACGACAGTGCACTGATGTACCCATTTTGGTGACACCCATTTGGTGTCACTCTCAGCTTTTAAATGAGAGACGCTGCTGGTTCATGTTTAAATCTGTGCATTCATGTCAACAGAACCCTTGGGAAATTATTACAGAGTGGCTTTTTGTTGACAACAAAACAACAGGTAGCTACAATAAATCACGGCTGAAACAGCAAACAACATTTCTCTGATTCAGGGTCGTTCCCCGCTCTGGCACATTACAAATAATGCTAGTGAGAGGGTATGAGAAATGTATTTAAAGGGTGTCAGGGAGGTTCGTGTGTGCTTGTGTCTGTGCGTGTGAGAGAGAGAGAGAGAGAGAGAGAGAGAGAGAGAGAGAGAGAGAGAGGAATGTATTTTGTATTCATGCAAATCCATTTCATTCCTAGCTAAGTTATAAGCTGGAAATTGAAGTAGGAGAAATGCAATGTGACAAGAGCTAGACGGCAGACAAACTCTCCACACGCAGGCACGCACACACACACACACACACACACACATACATGCACACACAATGCATACAAATACACTCTTGCTGTCTTTTTATGAGCATAATGTACCTTAGTTGTACCTTTTTCAAATGAAGACATGGAGAGCTATTCTTGTGTCTGTCAATATAAAAAAAAAACATCTGACCCACTTATTGTTCCGTGTGTGTGTGTGTGTGCATGTCTCTGCCTGTGTGTTTCTATTTGTGTGTGTGTGTGTGTGTGTGTGTGTGTGTGTGTGTGTGTGTGTGTGTGTGTGTGTCTGTGTGTGTGTGTGAGTGCTTGTTTGTCTGTGTGTGTTTGTTAGCTGGTTTGGTACATAGCTTCCTCCGGGCCTCAGCTCCACAGCACAGGAAGACAAGGATTAGCTGGCAGAGTTCATTTGAGGAAAAGAGTGATCTGAGCTGTCAGGTGATTTCTGAAGACTTTGAAAAAAAAAAAAAAAAACCCTCCTGGAGAGAAGGCTAGTTTCAAAGGCTGAAAGACTTGTATCACAGCTGGCTAAAAATACATTATCTGACAGCACGTGCTCGGTATGAGCTGATAATGATAATGTTGGTCTCGTTGGGGCCGTAAAATAGAGTTTGAACCCAATTAACCCGCAGTAGAGTTGGTGACAAAACAAGGATTACGCTATCACTCAATGTGTCTTTGTCATTTAAAAACACATCCTCTAATTCTTGAGCAACGCTACTGATTTCAGGACGAGCATTTAGGGTAAATAAGGTCAGTCATGAATTTTGATTGACAGGCATATTCTCCACTCACGTGTGTTGATCTTCTGCAGGGAGATGTGTTTCTCCAGCTGCCGTCGCAGCTTGACCTCGGCGCCGTACTTTCCTGTGGTGCCGTTGTCTGCCAGAATGAAGTGGGAGTGGAGACTGTTGAGGACGGTCAACTTGCTGAGAGGGTTGGACATGGTCTGGTATGGACGCACCACCTAGCCAGTGGAAAACAACATTCAAGTTACAATCAGGGAGACATAAGAAAAGCACAGCCAGACTAGTGGGAGGAGTAGCTGACAACTTGACAAAGGAAAAATGTACGGTCAAAGGATTACACGGTTTAATTTTTGTGTTTTCCTATCACCATTAATACCCATGATAAGTCTAAGCTCACCAGAAGCTACTACTGTCTGTTGTACTGCAGGTTTGCCTTCTGGAAGTCATAGGCTCCTGTTGCTATAATATATTAAAAACAGCTCACAGAGACATAATGCTGCCCTGACTAATGTAATCCATCATTTTAGACAACATGTGCATCGTATTTTTTACTAAAATTACACTAAAATTACACCGGTGTGATCCTTTAATGTTCAGCATAGCATTCAGATTATAATTGGGTGGATATTTATGAGACATTAATGTCACTTTTCTGCACATGTCAATCTGAGGTGAATTCATCTGGCCATTAGGCAGGCATGAAACACTTGTCAGCTGGGCCAATATTATTTAGCTCAGACCATGAAGCATAAAGGGAGAATTTCACCACCTAATCATCTCATTTCAGCCACCAACATTAATCGGCTTTGCATGACTTGTTCACTATGACAGGGTGTTGCACATTGTGATGAATTTCTAACTATAAATTAACATTGATTCCCCAGATTTAGATGAGTCAGCATGTGCTCCAGTTTCGTGTGGTTCCGCCAGCTGTCCGACTCATTTTGAAGGAGTGTTTATCTCATATCGGAATCGCTGACTCAGCATCTTAGCTAATAAGCTGTCAACAGCAATCTACCGGGTCTGGTCAACTGTGGACAGCATGTGGCATTTTTAACATACACACACGCAAGCAAGCAATACACACTCCCACTCAATGACTGTTTCACTTTGTTCTGTTGGTTTTTTTCTCACAGAGACTTACATCTTTGCCCACTAGATCCTCCTGGTTTTCTACAATGCCCCATGGGGCAATGCCAATGGTGCAGATCTTCCCCCTTGACTTGGAGGCATGGTCTTTCAGCGCATCACCCACATGGCGGATCACCCCTGTGTGTGTGTTTGTGTGCGCATGTGTGTGTGTGTGTGTGTGTGTGTGAGGGTTTGAGAGAGGGATAGAGAGACAGATAACAAATCAGTTTTGTCATGATCAATACATAGCCTAAACTTTAGATAAGTGATACACTCTGCTCTGAAAGATACACAGATTCTATCAGGCACGGACGACAGGAGTGGGCCAGCCCATATGTACACACACACACACACGTACGTACGCACACACACACACACACACACACACACACACACACACACACACTCACACAAACACATACACACACACACACACACACACTCTCTCACACAAACACATACACACACACACACACACACACACACACACTCACACAAACACATACATACGCACACATACATACTGTAGGTTACAGAGCATAATGACAGCAGCTGATCCTTGGACACAGGCACGCACACACACCTACACACCTACACACACACCTACACACACACACACAGCGCTTCAACCACAGACAGGTCCTAGCCCCAGGCCGCTGTATGTTGTCCTCGGGGGAGCAGCCGTCAGGCCTGGAGGCCATCTCATCCCATCTCTCCTGCTGACACTCATTCTCTCCGCACCTCCACCCCCTACTGTCCCACCAATCCATCACTCCATCCATTATTCAGGCCTCTCTCTTCTTCCTTCTTCCCTTTGCACCCATTCTGTCACTAAATCTTACTTTCTACTCCTCTCTGTATTCAGTGTGTGCGCTCTGAAGCATCCCGCGTTGTATCATTCTTTCCATCTGTTGTAATTTTTCCTAATGTCTTAAACTGTGTATCCCATTTTTTTCTTAGCTCAAGCCATGCTCAGTTTCATCACTGGACTAAAAAACGCTCCCCTTTTCTCCAACTGAGAAACCTAGAACAAACACTAAGCTGCCATATTGAATGTAAATTGAATGAAATACTGGTTGATAATGCTTACTATCAAGAATTTTAACAAGACCTTAAACGTTACACTGTTTTGCCTAAATCAAATAAGCCTATCACAGAAAAAAATATATTAGAGTGTGAGACTCTCTCACTGATTCCCAGCCAAAAAAAGGCAGCAGTCTAGTCTGCCTAGTGGTGTTTTCAGTGAAGACGGAAGTAGTCAGAGGAGAGGACTATCACTTCGCCTGAACACTGTCTGGTCTGACAATGAGCACTGATCTGTAAGTATTGCATAACTGCTAATAATATACTTAACAAGACCTTTTGTCAGTAACATAGTGATTCAACATCCTCATCGCCTGAGAGGCTTAATGAACATGAGTTATTTCAAAGCTGATATAATGTATGAAGAAACCCTGAGCATAAACTGATAATAAAACATTCCCACTAAACATTCAGAACAGAAAGAAAATGTAACACTGGGAGGGAGTATTTCACTGACAATAAATACTCAATTGAAATATTAGTCATAATAAGCTCTCTGCTTCAACGTCACCTGTGTTGACCCCTCCGGTGAAGATCCAGGCTCCGGTGGTCATGGCAGCCTTGATGAGCCCCTTGCCAAAGACCTGTTTGAGTTTGGGCTGCAGCTCAAAGTTCTGCAGCCCACCGTGGACTGAGATGAGCAGCTTGGGCAGATCCAGCTGCCACTCCTTGGTCATCAGGTGGAGCAGCAGATCAGGCTTGGTGTCATAAGACACACGCACATACTGCAAACAGGAGGGGATGTGTGAGCGAAAGAGCATATGCAGCACCCATATACACACACATACATACACTCAAATACACAGGGACACACATACACACACATACACATATAAAAACATTATGTTGCATTTGATCTGCCTGAAACAAACTTGTGAAGGGAACACCTCTCCATACAACAAAACATCTTGCGCTAATTGTACCCTGAAATTATCCAGAAAAATGTTACGACAGCGTTGCAGACATTCACCTCAAGTGTACGGCTTTTATTCCTCAAGTTAACCTCTCCCTGAAGGTATTGAACAGATGTTTGCTATGATTTGAGAACCACATGCATTATAGAGCATCTGTTTATCTGTCTAATGCAGCCCCCGAGATCCAACCTGGAATGCTTCTGGATGAATAATTTAACAGTGGGAATAAATCACACATAATTCACCCTCAGTCATCTGAATTCACTGTTACCATGGCAATGGCAGTGATGTGATATTGTCACTATGGTTGTCAGAGACCGTGATAACCAATGGTGGGTACAGTGGGGTGTGAATGATGATGGACATGTGTATCGGGGTGCCTTTGAGATGGATTGATTCATCAATCAAAATCCCATTCCTATCTCAGACAGTAAACAGCCCCATATTTCTTTTAAATCTATTATCATATTGTAATAATAACACTCATTTGATTGATTTTGTTATTGTTTTCCTGAGAGACATTCTGATATGATGAATCTTAAGTCATTTGTATTGCATGTGTGCAATGCCTTTCATCAGATTTTGAGAGAAAGTCTGGTTCAGTTTGTTACAGTTTGCTCTTTGTCCACCAAACCCTGTGCTGCACTATAACAATCCCAGTGTAATATGAAGAGAAGCTGGAGTAAACGACTTTAACCTTTGCACTTGAAAAGCTCAGGAATTTATAGTCAGATAGAAGAGTCCTCATTACATGCCATGCAAAAACCTGTATCTCCATTTAGCCTTTTGATTTTTCCTGTGATACCTGTGTGCAGAGAATGTTTCACAAGTGTGGCACCAAGCCAAACCACTGACTATGCATGAAATGTCTTAAATGTCAAAAAGCATGGCAATCAATGGGATACTCAACCGTTTTTTCCCCACAGCGCTGTCACAACTGTATCAAGAGGCAAATTCAGATCAGTCAGCCAGGCGTTCCCACACTTCACTCCTCTATACTTGTGCGCTGTCAAACTACATCATGGTTTACAGCACTTGAGGAAATCATTTTCTTCAAATCATGTCTGCTGTTTATTTAGCAGTATCTAATTAATAAAAGGAAGAGTAAAAGTTCTGTTTCTATGGACGTTTAACCTTTACTAACATTCACGCCTTCACAAAACTCCCACGATCCTCTTCTCATGTGCAGAAAGAATGACTCCATCCATTCTATCTTTGACGACTCATGTCAACATATCAACATCTGGGGAAAAAATCTCAATTGTTTTTTGTCCCCCTCTTGATTACAACGGATTGGTCTCCATTCATTTGTTTGTACATCTGTCACACACAATATCTCCGACACCACTAATCAGATTTTGATGAAACTTGGGGGAAAGATGCATCTGACCGCTGTGTTCTGTCATTTTCAAAATTACACTTATTGGCCCAAGGGGGGCACTTCAATTACAGTTCTAAACAAAGGTGCCATATTTGTTCAATTCACAATTCCATTTACATTTCACAATCCTGTCTGATATGGATTACGGGTAATATAAATTGTTTTTAAGTTTTGTGACTGTACACAATCTGTACATGTTTTTCTTGAGATGTTGACTTTCTGGAGATGCAAGGATTCTGCAGGACCCTGATGATATGCAACACTGTAGATTCACTAAAGGAGTCACCATGGCTTTGTTGGAGTGTCCTCCTCCCTGGAACTCAATGGTGCCAAAGGCATCGGTGGGGCTGAGCTGTGTGTGCTTGCTGATTGACCACTTCTCCGACAGGCTATCATTCTTGGCCAAGCGCTCTGCCTTATCATTCTGACTGGATGAGATGCCCGGGGGCAGACCCACATGCTGACCTATCAGACGGCCACAACAGCACCTGGATGGGAGGAGAGAGTCAAAGTAAAAGTAGGATCAGCATTTTACACAGTCCTTTACACATAGTAATTGAAATCCTGAGAAGTCAGAGCCCCGGGAGAAAGGAGCGCACAGAGGGTGAGAGGAGAAGGAGAGAGAGAGCGTGTGTGTGTGTGTATGAGTGAGAGAGAGAGAGAGAGAGAGAGAGAGAAGGGAGAGAGATGCCACAGTCGTGTTTGCCTGGCAGTAGGAGGTGGGCAAGGCAGAAGTGACAGCTTGACATCTGACTTTCATCCCCTGATTGGGAGGAGAGGAGGAGAGGGATCCAAAGGCCCCCGCAGTTTTGTCTTTTACTCTCTCTGTCTCTGTCTCTTTTTGTTTTCCGCTCTTCAAAAATATCTGCCTGTCTCTCTGTCTCCCCGTCTTTTTTCTCTCTACCTTTCCCCCTCACCAGAGTGACAGTTCTATGGATTGTAGTGTTCCTACACAACTACACGCTCATTCACATGAGTTGAATACAACTTTCATAATATTGCGCTGTGTGTTTTAACCTTACAGGATGAAGTGGGAGCCTTCGGGGGAAAAGGGAGTCCGGAGGCTTTGATTATCAATTGAAGCTTCCATCATCTCATCAGCAAAGGTGTGCCTCCCTCTCCCTTGCAAGTCAACACACGTTTATTTGAATAAATAGAGAAAAGATGATTTGATCCTGAGGAGCCCCTCTTTCCCCTCCTGCTCGCAGCTTCCACCCGCTTCCCTCCAGTTATGCTAATTCTGTTTATCCAAACAAACAGTGGCATTTCCTGTGTGTGTGTTTGTGTGTGTGTGTGTGTATGTGTGTCCATGTGTTTACACATGGGTGCATGCCTGACTGTGTGTACACATTGGCAAGTGCATGAATGTGCCTAGTTGCATTTGTATGTGTGTGTGTGTGTGTGTGTGTGTGTGTGTGTGTGCCAGGGCCGGTACTGCAGGAATTAGACTTGCTCCTCTGAATCTGTCACCCCAAGCAACAACATCAGCAGTAGTAAAGATTTCCATAACATCAGTGTGGCAGTGACTTTGCAGAGCCGAAGAAGAGGAACATCAAGAGGGGATGAAATGAGCGGAAAGGTGTCCACCTTTCTCAAAACTCACTGTTTCATTTTCCTTAAGTGTTTTTATCATTACCCATACAGTGTTATAGCGTTGGTGTAATAGAGAGGATGCCACGTTCACAGATGCACTTTGCTAAACTGAAAGTGGATATCCAGCGTGCTCCTGTGGGCAGTTTATCTTGTATATTGCTTAAATGAATAACCTTTTAAAATGATACGCTGTGGAATATTTTTTTGTCTTTATGTGGTGGCCTGTTCTTGAATGCCACAAATGTCACTATAGCAGCTATCAACTGGCTATTTGTGGTCTTTAAATGTATAATGTCAGTCGGTGGTACTTAAAATTTCTGCTCATTAGTGTAGACTACCTACCTGTGATGCAAATAGAGGCCAACGTGATATTACT
Source organism: Centroberyx affinis (assembly GCF_046629955.1). Taxonomy (NCBI): domain Eukaryota; kingdom Metazoa; phylum Chordata; class Actinopteri; order Beryciformes; family Berycidae; genus Centroberyx; species Centroberyx affinis. Next base: position 33,805 of record NW_027282560.1, on the reverse strand, counting down.
TTGAGGCAAATTTTAAAAGGTCAACTGTGAAACAGTGCTCTTAGTCTATGTGAGGTACGATATCACATTAGCTGACTCACCCATTAGGTCCAGTAACTTTTAGAACGAATAAACAAGCAGCTGAACCCTAAATGTAAGGACTTCCAACATTATATTTTTCATTAATTTTATTTCTAGGGACATATCTTGATGGTGAAAGCCCATATAGGCAAGGCAAGGCAAGGTAAACTTTATTTATATAGCACATTTCATACACAAGGCAAATACGATGTGCAAATATAGTAAAAAATCTGTGTACAAATATTCTTCATTTTGCTAACCAACATGTTTTATACTGTATTTACTGATATAGAATTGCTATTCACCCTCACACATGCTTTCAAATAGATATTTTATTTATTAATTTATTCTGTAATATATATATCCTATGTTCTTCACGCTGCACTTGAGCTGATGATGATTCTCTTGATTTAGTAGAGCTGTCCCAAATTTTCTCCAAATTCTCATACTTGCAACCTCTTCAACTGACAAACTTAGGGCTTAGTTCAAGAGTCCAGATACCAATTAATGAGATTTAGTGAATTGGTGCATTCCCTCCCTCCCAGCATTAGACATCATTAGCCCACACACTTACAATACCTACCAATACCAGTACCTTCTTACTCACCTATGGGGGTCTTTGGCGCTCACTATGATATGAACACATTCTCTCTTGCTGAACGCTCTTTCTATCCACGATTTCTGTGCCTGCAGGAATAAAAACAGGAGAAATCAGTCAGTCTTTGTCAGACATCGGGGCTCTGACCTGTGCGAGGCCACAGTGACGGCAAACAGCAGAAATAGGTTTCATATCAAGAACAGGTTGACACATCAGGCTATCTGAGCTCTTCAAGCAGTTCACATGTAAAAAGAAAACAGAGAGGTGACAATATTTTCTCGCCCTTCAAGAAATAAGAAGGGTTTTCTCATATCAAGGTTCATGGCTCTTTTTAATGGCAACAGATTTCTGTTGAAACGTGGATGGAATAGAATCATGTGCCTGCACCATACTGTAGATAAGAGAGTGCAACATCTATTGCTCTGACTTTGGTGCTGACATTCAAAATTTAAGGTTTATCAGCTCAGTGCAAACACAGGCTGTTTTTTGATTGAAATCAGATGGGATCAGTGGTCTTAGCTTTGTTATACAGGGATTTGTCTGCCTCAGTCTATTTCTCAAGGAACACTCTGGTTTCTGGGGATTTCTAACAGAGTAGAGATGTTGGACCTTACGTCTCCATAGGCATTTTTGGAAAAAAATAAAATAAAATAAAAATAAAAACACCCCGCAATTCCAATTTAAGAATGAAAAGCATAGCACTTTGGGTGCCGTCTGCAAACGCACATATACACACACCACACATACACAAAAGTACACTTTCCCTCACAAACTAATTCATACGCTGAAGACTTTCTGACAGAAATGTTTTATGTTATTCAGTGACTCTAGCCCAAACCGGATGAGATGAAGAGCTGCGAGAGAAAAAGCGGATGTTAAATGCACTGAGGCAGTAAATTCTGTCAGAATTTCAATCCGTAGATACTGTCTGTATGTGCAGCTAGTTGCCTCTGTGTGTGTGCATATTTATGTGTGCATATTTATGTGTGTGTGCATTTGTGTGTGTGTGTGTGTGTGTGCATTTGTGTGTGCGCATGTGAGTAGATTTCTCTGTATGTGTGTTTCTGCACATAGATATGGAAGACTTCCTCAATTCATGAGGATAATCCAGCCAATGGAGTGAGGCATGTGTGTTAGGTCTTGATGCTGTGCTGTCACATCTGCTGCAGGACTGAGTGACAGACTGATTGACTGGAGCCAATTACCCTGCTGCAGACGCAACCAGAGGCGCACTGGAGCCACACATATGCATGCGGCACAGCCACAGATACAGGTCGATACACAGCTGTATAGGGTCTATACGGGGTCGACACAGATATGCATGAGTCCTTGTTACACACAGACCAGGATCCAAATAAGACAAGAAGCGATCTAGGTAGGAAACCTTTCTTTGAGCTAATAAGGCAGGACAATGTATCCGGCTCTAACCGGAGTGTGAGTTATTCTCATGCAGCTCCCTCAGAAAGGACACTAATAAGGGGAACTGTAAGGGAATGAAGATAAATATGAAGCAAACTCAGCCAGGTCTGCTTGTTGTTTTGCTTTATATAACGGGGCATTATATATAATCTATGATTGAACATTGAAAGGTCTATGGCACAGCGTATAATAGGTAAGAGTAAGCTAGCTAATTAGAGTAGAGATCCAACAGAAACGTCTATTGAAGAGGTACAGTAATATATCACAGTGCAAATACAATAATAATAATAATACTGTTTTGTCATTTGCTTTTTATGTCCCGCCATCATGGTACACTGTATGCAGGAAATTATGTCATCATGGTGGCGTCTGTGTCTTCTTATGAACAAGAACAATACATGATAGAAACTTACACCACAGGTTCCACCTATATAGTAGATGATGTGATTAGATTTTAAAGCACCTTGCTGCATAAATTTGCATAATAACGAGGAAAAACAGATTTTCTCTGAAGCTACTATAACCCCTTAATGCCTTAAGATACATAGTTCATACTAATACCGCCATGTGTTACGTTAAGTATGTTGGCATTGAAGTATTTGCTAATAAATTCATAAGGAAGCTTAATTGATGGCCTCATTAGCATAACTGATTATGTTTAATATATCATGGTGTTTATGGCGGGACATTAGTCAGCTCAAGTGCCTCGTTTGATGAAATGTGTTGTGATGCTGGTCGCTTGCTCAGCGTCCTCCATTACCTCCTCCGAACTGTTGAAAGTGTGAGTGAATTGGGGGGTGGGAATGGGCGGGCAGCTTTTGTTCCAAAACAAGAGTACCAGCTGGAAACTGAGTTTTAAAAGCCAGATATCTCAGCACCTGGCAAAGTAATCCTTCAGTCATTGGAATTGATCAACAAATCTATCAAGCCCCTGCAGATGTATTATAGTCATTTTGTGCTATAGGAGAGTAAAACTCAAAACAAACCACTCCCTTGCAATGGAGTTCCTACTACAAAATTTATATGAAGGGAAGCACAAGCATTCCAGTTAATATGGATGGGGTACAGCAGTAACTTTTCCTAGCTGTGTTGCTTTAATGTTTGTTGTGTTTGCTGTAAAAAAAACCAAAACAACCATTCATCCAAAACATAGGCAATCCAAATATCACCTAAAAATTCTGTGTCACAGACTATTGTGATAGTGTTATCCTATGGCAATTGGATGTAAAACCATTTAGCGCTTCCTGGTTCAAAGGTTGCATTTCCTGGACTGACACTGCCAATCCAGGAAGTGGAGTTTGTGTGTATGAGGTTTTGCGGTGACAGAGCACAACACTGGGACGTCCAGAACAGGACAGAACGTCACAGCGGGACACAACGGGACAGTTAAAGACACAGCAGAGGCCTGAGGGGGACACACAGACCAGATTCCCAAACCCACAGCAGAGGGAAACACAGCAGCCATGAAAACAAAAGGCCAGTTTTTTTTTTCTTTTTTTTTTTTCCTGCTTTTCATTCTGGGAGAGTTGCCCCGGCTCTTCTCCCAGCCAGCCGGGCTGAGAGCTGCTTGTACAGGGCTTTCCCCATCACCACGGCTACAACAACACGCTGCCCATCCGCCTGACTGGCCCTGTCACCCCACGGCACGCCAAAACCCACCGCAACCCGGCCACAAACACAGGCACACTTACCCTAACACCAGACTTCCCACGATTAACCATTACTCTGGGGGGCTCAGGCCTCGGGCACAGGGGGAGGGGTAGGGACAGGGGGGCTACTTTCACAGGCCGCCCTGGCCACGATGACTCAGCGGGGCCGCATCACGCCCCCCCAGCCCCCCTTCCCTTCCCTCTCTGACAGGCCCAAACTGCGTATTCATCCGCCGCCTCATCCTGACACAAACTAGATCCGTTCTACAGTAATAGTGGCAGAGGTTTTTTTGATCCGATTAGTATTGACATGGCTGATGTGAACCTCACAAACAGCCACGCAAAAACACACAAAAAAAACACACAAAAAGCCCATTGTGTTTAGGGAGAAAACCACTGAAAGGTGAGGTCGCATCAGAGAGAGGCAAAGTAGCTCTATCCCTGACTGAGTTTATCTTCCTTCCCTCTATTCCCCCTCTCTTGCTCTCTCATTTTTAATTCGCTATTCTGTTACATCGTTCCCCTTTTCACACCTTCACCCTCTCATTTTTTTTGCATCTCTCTCTCTCTCTCTTGCTCTTCCTCTCCCACTCTCCAGTGTCACTTATGAGATTTGACATGGTGTGATGAGATGGCACATGGCCTGCACCCCATTGTGTAATTAAGATTTATCACTGAGGCACACACACGCACACACACACCAGCCGTCTGGCAAAACATATGAGAGGAGAAGGAGTGTTGTGCGTTGTGTGTTTGTGTGTGTGTGCAGAGTGCCTTTGCTGCAAGTGAGCAGCGTCTGACAGCCTGTTAGGGGTCTTGACTCCATTACACTCAACCTCAGCCACCTCCACCCTCTTCTCTCTTCCCCCTCCTTTGCTATTGTCTCTCCTCTTCATTATTGGCACTGGCAGAGAGCTGAATTGAGAACCAAATGAAATCAACAGCTTAATTTCTCTGCTCTCTCCTCTTCCTTTTTAACAAACTCGAATGACTCAGCTTTCAAATGGGCATATGCTTAGCTTGTAGCCCAGTGTAATAGAGCGTGTTTTGACAAGAGTCTGCTAAAAAAAAAACTGAGAACACAAGAGACAGACACCCAAACAAGAATACCATGCCCCAATTCTAAAATAACTAAATCACACCAACTTTGTTTTCCAGATGCATCCATTCCAAAAAGTGATTAACGCTGTATCTACACCTCTCGTTTCACACTGCATTAAGGCTTTCTCTTCTCCTCTTTGTGCAACTTTTCAACTCCTTCACAGTGAATTTGGTTTTACTGCCAGCTCCGCCGTGAAGTAAAGAACAGGAATAGCTGCTTCCTTTTTTCTCGAGCATCTTGATGTCTCTCAACACACAGTGAGCTAAATGACATTATTATACACAGACATGACGAGCAGAGAGAAAGCCAGAGAAGTGTTTACTATCTGTGCTTTGGCTTCACTTTGATTTCTTTTCTTTCTTTGATTTCTTGATGCATCAAGGATGACATCATAATTCAAACAGTTATTACATTTTTAAACAGCGATTTCAGTAGGCAATGATTAAAAGAACGACATCCATTATGAATCAGGATGGTCCAAAGATGAGTATCATAAGAGATACAACCATCTTATGGCACATATACTGGTATAAAAAGTTATAACATAAAAATCCTGTAAGCTAGAGCTAAAGTCAGATCATACCGTAAACTTCAAATTAAAGCCAAGTCCCAATTAAACGCTGAGTCCCTTTTACTGGCCGGGTGTGTCTACATGTTTTGACAAATAAAGGCCGGTCTCAATTAGAAGCCGGTTGCCATTGACGCTTATTTTTTTTTTACTTGCATTCAAACATCAGTCACATTTGCTGATCGCCATGGTCACTGATCGTCACCTTTTATCAATAACACAAATGAAATGTACAACCTCTTGCTGCCATACATTTTTTTCAGCTTTCATCCTTTCTAAGGTAGGTATTTTGATACGGCTCTCTCTCTCTCTCCCTCTCTCTCTCTCAGTGTCTCTCGGAGCGAGATCAAATGAATGATTCGTAATTGATATGTTATTCGATAGCCTAATTTTTATCCAAGTAATATTCATACTGGTTTAATAAACAATTTTGAAAGAGTTTTGTGCGAAAGGAATTAAAGGCCTGTCCCATATAGACGCCTATCCCAAATATAGGCCGGTTGAGTTCAGTGTTTGAAGCAAATAAAAGCCTGGGCTATTAATTGAAGTTTTACGGTACATGAGATAATGCATGTTTAGTTATTTTTATTACTACTTAGATTTCCTACAAATACTCAACTTCATTTGTGAGCACTGTGAGCTTGTTGTATTCTTTTGTTGCCACACTCAATTATTTGTCATATAATATATAATACATTTGATGAAATCAGAATGTACTTCAAAGACTTAACAGAAGCATCAGAAACAGATATCTTCTCTTCTCTGATGGAGCATCCATCCATATGCATGTGACTCTAATTGCATTGTGACTCCATTGAAACAAGAAGATAGTTCAATATCTTAGACACAGCGCTATTGACTGCAGTAAAAATACTTTACTCCCATTTTTTCCCTTTCCATGAATTACTATAGTAGTAAATACAATATAGTAAACCAAGAGATGTATTTCTACAAATGCAGAGTTTGTAGTGTTTCATGAATAAGTTTTGGTAAAAATCCTCAGGGCATTAAAATAGTTTGTGCAAAAAAAGCGCAAAAACGGTGAATCACACGCGCCTGCTTTTCATGACTCACCTGTTTTTGTTGGTGGGCTGCATTGTTGTGGCCTTCCTTTCATAAACAAGGTAATAGGTCTTGTTAGAGGCATGATCCTGGCTAAAAACTAAAATGCACTGAACGAACCTGATCAGAGCAAACCAGACCAGACCACCGCTCAGTCTAGAGCCGTGAGGTCTAATCCACAGCCACTCTGGCACTATCAGCACTGCTGGAATGTATGTATGTGTTTGTGTGTGTGTGTGTGTGTGTGTGTGTGTGTGCTGGAGTAGAGATTAAGCCAGAGCTGAAACACCACTAGCTTTTACCCACCTCGCACAGTGTCCGCTGTGCTCTATTTCATCTCCAAACAGCCATCTATAGCTACCGAACTAGCTGCGCGCATCAACCAAGAAATTAAAAAGTCACACACAAAGTCACACCTAATTAGCAATCTATCTGTAATCCCACAGTAATGTCTTAACCACCCACACAATTCAAAAGTCCATAGCCTTTTTCAGAAACAGTGCTTGGGGAATTAACCGCTCTACTCCGATTCTCACCAGCAGCACACCTGTTTTGGATTCAAATTAAAGTTAGACTGCCAGGCTGTCTTGGATACCGTCCGTGTGTGTGTGTGTGTGTGTGTGTGTGTGTGTGTGTGTGTCATCTGCTTCAGCAGGATTTCTGTCGGAGATCAAGACCACGAGGGAAGACTGAATGGCAAGAGACCCTATTAGGCTGAGCAACATGTCATTCGTCAACCCTGCTCACCATCCTTATTTAGTGCTATCACAACACACACACACATTAATGGAGACAGAAAGACACACTTGCACACTGAAGCATGAGTATATGCATGAGTGTGTGTGTGTGTGTGTGTGTGCGTATGTGTGTGTGTTTGCATAAGCTGTGGGTGCTGTACATGCAGTTGAGGTGACCCCGTCCCTGCTGGTTTATTATAGTTCAAGGGTTTAGCCCCCCTCCGTTCCTTGTGTTTTCATCTCGGAGATTAACAGACCTGAAGATAATGTGGAGCAGGTTTAATTAGCAGGAGCAGTGGGGAAACTGGGGCACATAAGACTGTAATCTGAACTAAATTAAGTCTAACAAATGCACAGGTAGAAAAAACACACAAGGTAACACGGAAGGAAAATTTACTTTCCATTAACTGTAATCCTACTTACTATAAAAAAAACACACACACACACACAAAACCCTAAATCAAATATGATGAGATAACAAAACACCCATGCACAAAACCAATCATGCGTGCAGCGCCAAACAAATGTACACACACATAATGGACACGCACACACATACACCATCCCTAAACACACAAAACCTCTCCAAGCTAATTGTTCAGCAGAAACAAATGCTCCCCCAAATCTGGTGTAAATGAAATCCCTGAAGAATGTTTCCATATTTTCTCAGCAACAGCACAGCTTTCCAGAGTCACGACAGCCTCAGCATGCTTAGAGGAATGCACCTGAGTCCAGACACTACAAGGCACTGGAGGCAGAGTGTGTGTGTGTGTGTGTATGTGTGTGTGTCCATGTACACATACGCGCACACACAAACTCACACACACACTAACACACGGTGTTACCTGTATGCATGGCTGCATAAAGACAGTTCGAAGACAAATTAGCACACGCAAACAAGCACACAAACAAACTCTACTTGCCCTCTAAGGTGCTTTCCTGTCTGCCAAAATGAACACAAAATTAATGTTCCTATTAACAAGTAGCCTAAGTGAATTCAGACCAATTCAAAAAGCAAGGCTATTTTGCTACAGGCTTGAACCTTGAACCAATTATGTATGCTTTCAATGTAAACACCACTGGGTTAAACTGCAGTGCTGTTAAAGAACAGCACAGTCTCACAAAAGTTTGTGGGATTGCGGAGACAAATTACATGAACATTACAGTCCTCCACCATGAAAGGATTATGTGATGATAGCACAAATTGGACCCGCCATATTCATGTGTTCGTCACGTGAAAAGGTTAGGTAATGGTTACGTTTAGGCAACTAAAATAATTTGATTAAGGTTAGGGTGCTGGTCATGGTAAATAAGAAACACTTTCAGTGAAAATGAAAACTCAACTAACAGTGGACTTATTCACATGAGGTGGGAGTTGAACCCGGGTCACCAGAGTTGTAGTCACGTGCATACAAACCTGCCTGACCTCCACACCCATACTTTCCACTGCTTTATTTCACTGTCAAACAACTGCCTATTTCTAGTCGTGTCTCCTCCTTGCAATCCTTTCATAGGGAAACATATTTCTCTCACTTTTCATGCATGGAGCACTTATCTGCATTGTATAACATCATGCTCATTTAAAAAAATGTCATGAGCCCAGGCTGCTTAAAAGAAACATAGCCCATTATTCAAATTTCCTCGTTCATATGTATGAACACAGAATCTGATATGACACATCATTTAAACTCGCATCCCCTGAGTTAGATCCAATAGCCAATAAAACATACCACACAGGGTGACAAACCTGACAGCTAATCAGTATCACCCTTCTCCTGCTCTTGTGAAAATGAATGTTCGTGGTTGAAGACATTTAAAAAATGGATGACAGTTGTTTTTAGTGATTGTAAATAGTGAATCACTGAAGCAAATAAAGCATTACACTGGGATTGCCTCCTAATGAGCCTGTAATGGACTTGATGGGTCCTCACCATTCACATTCACCACCTAATGAGATGAGCTTCTCAGCGGAGGTCACTTGGTCTGTCCCCTTCCATCCCACTGAGCCAACTGGATGTGATCTAGATGCTTTATGCAGTGAGGAGACCCAGGTGGAAGAGTTTAGGATATTAATGTGTGAGCTGGTAAAACTTGGAAATGCAAATAGATATGAGCAAATGGAGAAAATTATGTGGTTTCAGGTGGCAGACACATTATGCGAAAGAGCAATTTGGCTATGTGTTTCTGTGATTAGTGTGCAGAAAATGACCCTGATCTATTTTTCACTTGGCCTCAGCAGACTTCAACTGAACTGCCAAATACATTCAAATACACTGTCCTTTCACCCTCCATCTCTCCCACACTCATCTCTTAATGCCACTCTCAGTGCCTCTGTCTCTATCTCTGTTCATCTCCCCCCTCTCTTCTCTCTCTTTCTCCCCATCAAGTCTCTATGTGACCCCATGCGACGGCCTCCTGGGAGCTCTATCAGCCGCAGCAATGCTGGAGACATAACTTATCTATAAGTGTGTGTGTGAGAGGAAGGGTTACTGGGGGGTGAACCATGCATACGTAACCTCAGACGTAGGCATATTATATGCAGTGACCTTCACAAGATTACCAGCTATTCTAGGGCAAGTCGCTGCACTGGTAAACATCCCAGATTGTGACTCAACACTTGATTCAGCCCCACAAAGACCAACCCCAGCTCCATGTAGTTACTGCATGCATTAAGGATGAGGTCAGTGCCTTTAAAATGCAATCTTGTCAACAGGAGGAACTGTTTTAGCAAGTGAAATAGCCTCCACTGACCTGAACACACACACTAACTCTGGCTTTTTCTTCCTGGAGCGTAGCCAGCACGCACAGGTATGGGCAAGCTTGCACGCATTCACACATTCACACACACACATACACAAACACACACACACTCACACACACACACACACACACACACACACACACACACACACACACACACACACACACACACACACACACACACACACACAGACCAAACACAAAGGGAGTTTTCCACTTGTTTCAGCATTTTACAGCTTAGGAGAGATTTATAAACCTAAAAAAATTACTGCAGAACAGCAGAGCTGATATACTGGACCTACTGCAGTCTACAGTCTCTGTGTGTGCCTTTGTGTGTGTGTGTGTGTGTGTGTGTGTGTGTGGTATGACTTAAGTCACTTTCAGGGACACAAACCAGACTTAAGACCAGTTGATTGGGGACGGCTTGTGCAATTGGGGACAAAAGCCATGTCCCCAATTGGTAAAAAGCGAATTTTTGGGTCAGTGGTTAAGGTTAGGGTTAGGGTAAGGGTTAGGTTTAGGCAAGTAGTGGTTATGGTTATGGTTAGGGTAAGTCTCCAGGAAATGAATGAATGAATGTAAGTCTATGTAAATACCCCAAAAGTGACACAAGTAAGACTGTGTGTGTGTGTGTGTGTGTGTGTGTGTGTGTGTGTGTGTGTGTGTCTGTGCACATCAGTACCAAGGTCAAGATGGTCAAATAGTTTTAACGGTTCAGTAGCTGAGGTGCTTACAACTCTGCTCCAGTCTACCAGAAGAGTCTTTAATCCTCAGTCCAAACCAACATTTTCCACCATTCTACTCAGAAAGAATCTACTACTGTGTAGAAATTAAGGCAAGCAGCACCTGTGATCCTCACTCATAATATTCACTCACAATATTCACAATATATAATACCGTTGGCAGAAACACTTCTCCGAGAACATATTTTAGAGTGAAGTTTGACTTTAGCCTCTTGACGCATTGCCCACAATTTCATCATGCTTGCTATGTCACCCAATTAGAACCATGTAACAACCAAAAGTAAAAAAACAAATAGCTTAACTTCCTAACAATAACAAGCACTGAAGGTACACATGGCACATATACAAAAGGCTGACATGCTGAGAGCTTGTAATTTGTTAAGGGCCACTGGGTTCTCTGTGTTAAACACACACACACAATGCACAAATTCACCCATTTTAAATCAGCAAGATGAAGCTGTTGAATAACAAGCCTGTAAATGTTTTTCTCCAGTGCTTAACTGCATGTATTGTATCATCCGCTTGCGGGCTGGCAAGCAGAGCACCTTAAACGTAGAACAATGTCTCTTATTTTCTCTTCAGTGGTTACTTTCAAAGACATTCATACATCAGATTTAAAGAGACGCCGCTTATAATAAGTCTTAGATTTAATGGATGGAGATTTGTTTTCGATTTGAGATGAATAGATGAAGAGAACAGATGAAGAATGGGTGATATCTCAATCTGCAATAGCCATTGCAGGCTGGTGAATACTTTGATGTCTGCTTCAGTGGTTTGTTGAGTGACGCTAATGTTGGGCAGCAGGTAATCCATGGCTTTGCCTCCCTGTGTGGAGCTGAGGTAGGGGTCCTTCACTACAGTGACCCCTGACATCTGTGACTGACTGTCATCTGTCGTCTGACCTTTGAACGCAATGGCCTTGGCGCGACCTTCACTGAAAGTCTCTGTAATGTGATTGGCCGTTACCCTGATGGCAGACTTTATGACAGGTCACACAGAGGTTTATGCGGTAACCAATGTGTAATTTATGGATGTCATTGCAGTTATATGGCGTTCTATAAAATACATTGTAGGCGGACTGAAACCCTTTCTATGCAATTCGGCACAGGATATACTGTGTTTGATTTATATAAAACTTAATAGAAATCGTAAATGCCTTTCAAAACAACAACTCATCCCCTTCAACATTTCATATATTAGTGGGTGTCTATAAAACAGACCTCTGTTCCCATTGCCACAGTGAAGACCTGTCCCCTACTAGTAATGGTAAGACAGAGAGTAATATAAAAAGGATAAATAGAGATTGTAGGAGGTATTGTGGTGGAGGTGTGTGAGAATGCTGAGGGAGAGGAATGTACGAGAGAAAGGGAGAGGAGAAAAAGTGATGAGAGGAGAAGCAAAGCAAGAGGGTGGTTGTGTGTGGGGGAGAATACCCAAGGGGATAGGAAAGTGAAAAAGCAGGGACATGGATAGAGATACTGTATATGTTAGGCAAAAAAGAAATGAAAGAAAAGCAGGAGCGAAAAAGGCGAAGTGAAAAGGTTTGTAGTGTACTTGTAATCTAGCTAGCGCTCCTCTCAGCCTATCAGCCCCTAAGTGAATTCTGCATTTCAATGAGAGACTTTGGCTTGATATTGTGTAAAATGTATTGTTGCATTTATCATCTGTGCTCTACTGAAACCTTGCATCTCCCATTCTACTTTTTTTACTATAACGTACAGCACACATCTTGCATGTACACAAAACGTTTCATGAGTCTGAGACTAAGCCAAACCATTGAGAAAGGATGGTAAAATGTCAAAAAATAAAATAGAAATGCATGGACATTGATGAAAAATCAACAAATTTTTCTCAATTCCTGACTGTACATTGAGGATATTTATGCATGCATACTGCACACCGTTCTCCAGAGAAGAGACATTAATCCTTAGCAACAACGGGTGATTACACCGCCAGCTGAATCACCTTATAATGCAGCATACCATATCGAATGGAAAATGCAGGGGGAAAAGAATTATTTAAGTGTGCATGTTTGTGGTCTGCCTTTGCATGCGTGCATCCGTTTGTTCCTGTGTGTGTGTGTGTGTGTGTGTGTGTGTGTGTGTGTGTGTGTGTGTGTGTGTGTGTGTGTGTGTGCGTGTTGAATGTGTGAGCGTAATGAGAGAATGCTTGCTTGTTTTAGCCCCCGTCGTTTCCAATCCATCTCCTGAGGCTAGAATAAGCAGCTCTCTTTCCCACAGGCCTCCACTAAGCCGAGCTGAGCGTCTGGCCATGCAGGCTCTAATCAACACTGGCATGGCCATTCTGTCTGTGACAGGGGGGGAAAGGGGGGAGACAGGTTCACACTGAGGGAGGAGGGTGGGTTAGGTGGGGGGGTCGGGCTTGAGCCAGGGCGAGAGGAGACGATGGGGGAGGAGGAGAGGGTGGAGAGAGAGGAGAAGAGGAGACAGTCAGCGGAGAAAGTGGGAAGATATATGGGGAGGAAAAAAGAAAAAGTGAGACCGCAGTTTGTGTCCGAGACATGAGAGGGGGGAGACAGGCTCAAAATGTGTGTGGGTATGAGAGAGAGGGAGAGAGCGAGAGAGAGAGAGAGTGAGAGAGAGAGAGAGAGAGAGAGAGAGAGTGAGTATAGGGAGGAGACAGCAATTCTGTTTGAGACAGGTGGAGTGGACAATGACTGAAGAGAAGCAAAGAGTATAGAGAAGGAATAGGAGAAGAGTTTCGAGGTAGATTATCTGTGGGACATCAGGGTCCAAACAGAGTAGAAACGAGAAGACAGTAATAGAAAAGGAAGAGTAAATTGAATGAGAGAGGAGAGAAAGGGAGCGAAAGACAGAGGGAGAGATAAGCTAGATCTGTTGTGTCGGGGGGGGGGGGGCAGAAAAGTGAGAAACCTTACATCAGAAAGAGAGAAGACAGACAGGATGATGAACAATCTCCCCTTTCACTGCGAGGTTCAGCCCTTGTCACTCCATGTGGGGAGAATCTGAGCCACTTCTTTCAGAGCGTACGTTTAGGAAACCAGAGGATAAATCAAACGGATTGAACTTTTCATTCATCCCTCTGCCCCCTAACTCTCCTGGTAACTCAATCTGCATCATTTTACATTGTTTGTTGTTTCATGTGTCTGTCTATGTATCGTTCTGCATTGATTTCTTCAGTCACACTGAAATGAAAAATGACTTGACTTGATGAATGAATGACTTGTTTGCCTTTTTAGCTCATTCTAACTACCATACCATACACCTATTTGACAATTTACGCAAAAAAAAAAGAGAGAGAGAGAGAGAGAGTGAATGAAAACAGCAGTGATAGGTCGCAGAGTCTGGAGACGTTGGGAGCCACCTGACCCTTCAATCTCAGAGAGGGAGAGAGAGAGAGAGAGAGAGAGATGGAGAGAGAGAGAGAGAGGGAGCGAGGACTAGCCTGAGTGAATGACAGGGAGAGCGACAAGGCCGTGAGCTGCAGTCATTCCTATGATCACATGACGTTTCATTTAACAGCCATTTGATTGACACCTGCCGGCCAGTCTGTAAGAAGTGGTACAGTTCATTATAATAGTCAGGGCAGGAAGAAGGAAAGAAATAGCAAGAAATAGTGAGGCACGGAGCATTGCTGTGTTACGTTGTGTTGTGTCGTATCGTATGGTGTTGTATATTATTTGTTGCGTTGCATTGTGTTGTGTCATGTTGTGTTGTGTTGTGTCATGTTGTTGTTCTGTTGAGATGTTATGTGTCGTGTTGTGTCATGTTGTGTTGTATTGCGTTGTGTTGCGTCATGTTGTGTTGTGTTATGCTGTGATGTGATGTGTCTTGTCTTTCCTTGTCGTGTTTTATTGTGTTGTGTGGGGTTGTGCTTTGTTTTTGTACACAAACACTGGCACATTGTGCTATGTTTCAACGTGCTGGTTCTATTTCAAGGTAGGCTTACTTGTGTACTTGTCTCTCTCTCTATGCTTTATATCTTCATATCTTTGCCTGTCCAGTACTATTGTACTACCGATTACTGTATGGCTTTTGCTGTTCCACAGGAGTGACTTTGCTGTTAACCAGACCACTGGCAATATGACTTTGACACTCTGCATGTTATAGCGCCATTATTATGAAGTGCCACTTTCAAGGCCACAGCAAGAGTTGTATTGCACCATGCTGAGATGTGTGTGTGTGATGTGTGTGTGTAGCACAGCAGACCAGTGCCAGTGTAATGAAGTTGCAGGTGTTGAGGTGGCTCAGGCCAAGGGCTGTGAAATTGCTTCTCATGCGACCGCTATACTCTAGTCGATAGGGAGTTTGTGTGTGCGCGTGTATGTGTGAAAGAGAGAGAAGAAAGGCCACATTCTGGAAAAAGCAGTAATAAAATGATCCATGCCATAAAGGCTCATATCGACTGACTTTTTCCCTGTCCCTTCTCTTCTTGCCCGTCTCTGTCTCTAACTCATTTTCTGTCCCTTTCCTCTCCTTCTCCGTCCAATTCCTCATCCGCTCTTGTCTCTCTCATCCATTTATGATGGATGTATTTCGCAGGTCAAGTGTACATGGCCGATGATTCATTTTTAATATCACATCCACCATGGCGGACACACAGTGATTCAGATGTGGTTCCATTAGCGCGAGTCGCAGTCTGGCTGCGAGGAAGTCTAGGCAGCTGTCAGATACGTCAAATGGCTTTGCAATATTCTCACGGATGATCAAATGCTAAGCCTTTTTAGAATCTCTAAAAACAGCCAGTGACGTTGTGAAAGCACAGATGCTATTTTTCTATTTTTGAGATCAGAATACTCATAGCTGTGTGAGATCTAATGGTGCATAGGACTGTGGATCAATAGCTGAAATAGTTCTAATGAAAAATGGGAATGTAATTGGAAGAGAACCAAGGCACTAAGAAGAAAGGAAAGCTGTTCTGTTCTTAAATAGATGGAAGAGAAATAAGTTCTTTTGATGATGAGTGTTTCTGTGCCCATCCATCCAAGAAAAGACAAATTATTTCCTCTGTCCAAGTCTCATTTTGGCAACGTAAGTGTAATATGGATCTCAATTTTTGTCAACATAATAGAACTTGTATTTAGGGTTACTGAGCCAAAGCAGAAATGAACAGCTGAATCCATTTGTCACAATCACAGTCACAAACAGACAGACACACACAATGTGTTTACACTAATATACAAGACTGCAGGCACATGACTTTGCACCCACACACACACACACACACACACACCATACACACACCATACACACACAATATCTCTGTCTTTCTTTCTCTCTATATGTCTCTCTCCCTGTTGTTTCCTGCACAGCGGGAACAGCTGACAAGTTTCCTCTTCTGGCACACCATCAGTATCAACACACACACAAACACACACACACACACACACACACACACACCCCAGTTCCAACCCCTCAAAACCCTCTAGATCTAACAGTCTCCCAAAACACACTCCACTCAAAACTACTTATTACATCCACACAAATCCAAACCTCTGCTGTTTTATAATCACATAATCGAATCATTTGGCATGTATTGAATTGTAGATCTCCCCCCTCGCTCGCCTCTCTATGGAAGCCCGAACCGATCGATAAGCAGTTTGGCTGGTTTGTAAACTCAATCTGCCTCGTGGAATTGATCAAACTACCACTTTACTCAAGCAAGACAAAAGACAAATTCTCACTGGTCTGAAGTGTGTGTGTGTGTGTGTGTGAGAGAGAGAGAGAGAGAGAGAGAGAGAGAGAGAGAGAGAGAGAGAGAGAGAGAGAGAGAGAGAGAGCGAGAGAGAGCGAGAGAGAGGCAGGACAGGTAGGACGGAAGAGTGGTAGGGAGAGGACGGAAGGAAGTCACAGCTCCTCCCCTCCTGCCAAAGTAAATAGTGGCAGTGCCAAGGTTAGCCCTTCTGTCCGAGAGAGAGAGGGGGTTTGTGCGTGTATATTGTGTGTGGGAGTTGTGGGGGGGGTGGGGGGTGGGGGTGCTAGAGCCATGACATAATTCAGTTCGATTTACGTCAATGCAATGGCCTTTATTGATGTGACAGTCGACATGTTACCAAAACACTGTCCTAAAATAACAGTAATGATTATGAAGGAAAATAAGGGATTAACAATACCAAAAACAATATGTGATAATTATACAAGTACAAGTCATCCACTTATTTCTCTATTTCTCCAATAACAAGAACAACGAAAACAATTTACATTTACATTTCTGTGTTGAATGAATGAATATTCAACACACAGCATTATTAATCAATAAACCTAGTGCAATAAGGATAACTGTGGAGCCCCCCAGGGGTCACCACGGTTTACTAATCCGTGCACACGGAATAATAAACCGTGCGCATGGAGCCGTGCGCAGTTTACCAATCGGTGCCCGTATGGATTTCCACATAAATTTTTTTTTTTTTACCAGGTGACCCCTGGGGAGCTCTGTAGAGAACAGCCAAAGCAATGCCACATTTTTATGCTGAATGACGATTGGAAATTGTGAAAGACAGATACCGTTCAGGTCTGTCATTGCTGCTGGAGCGGCAGCTGTAACTGTCGCTCCCGGTGTGGTCAGATATCGGAGTGCGCGCAAAGAGGCGTTGTGTCTGGGATTGACCTCATGTGGAAAGAGCACTTTCTTTCTGCTGGTTGAGCACACAGTGCAGAACAAACACCTGGTTCCCTTAATTTGTCGCACAAAGTGGCAAATGGTTTCCCGTCTCCACCCGTTTATTCAATCCATGCCTATCGCCGTTTGTTTTTTACTCCTGTCTCAGTGACGCGTGTATCTTCACCAGCTTTCATAAACTTTGTTTCCATATTTCAGCTGTGTTACACCACGGAATCGGTGCTACATAGCTTGCTGTTCATTGGATAAAAAATAAACTTGCTCGCATTCCATTGGTAAATGTCAAATATTGCTTTGCTTCGCTGAATATGATTGGAAAACGCATCAAAAACAAAAACCCACATGGAGTGAGTTTTTTTTTTTTGTCCAAAATAGTTTGTGAATCTAAAACGTCCATATGCCAGAAATCCGGCACCTGGCCGTAGGTCTTTAAGCCTGGAGATAGTACTGGTAAGTAAAATAATAAAAATCCTCCAGTATATTTAGGTATGCCTGGCCTATCTTGTATCATCTTTGGTTTATTGGATGTTGATGTCCCGCTGGCCGTCCCTGTTGTTGTGGCAGGAAGTGACATATTTCGCAGCCAACACTGCACATCCAACCTTTTCCCCCCAGAGTGAAGGGTAATTTCTCCCTGTTTGTCAGACATTGGAATTCAGGGTAGATTTTTTCTCAAAATATTGGAAAGGATGTGTCTCTAATGTTGTAGTTTGGACATTCTTCTGTCTGTGCTGCTCCCTCATGACAATGAGAGCAGAGCCGATCCTTTCTTGGCAGCCACAGTCTGTGTGTCTGCCCTTCGTGAGCTTAGAATTAAGGTTCTATCTGCCTTCAGGATAGTTCTGAGTATTGAGCTTCAAAGTTTTCAGCATCTACTGAGTTAAATGGAGATGGGTCCTTTTGTTTCAGAAATTACAGACTCAAAAATCATTATTTTCAACACCACACGTCAACAGGCACTCATAGAATAGGTTCATGCGACTAACTGTGTTTTGACAAAAAGGTTAGATAGAACCTTATAATAACAAGGTCACACCTTCTTTAGACTACGCTCACTCAGTCTGTACATTATCAAGGTCTTTCTCAGTGTTTTTTATCAGTTACTGTGGTCAGATCATCTGCCACATTGCACTGTCTATTTACAGCCATGAATATGTCCAATTTGTGTTGGGAGTTTGTCATTTCATTCCAATAAGTGATGTGTTTTTATTTTTCTTGACTTAGAATTTGGTCGAGAGATAGTGTTATATGCCCTGTGGTTTATAATGGTAAGAGATAGGGACATTATTTTTGATATGGCTGAAGAATTTGATAGATCTTTTATGAATGTAAAGGATATTGGCCTAATTCTACTCTGCACACAGAGTTTGGGGCTTTTCTTTGGACCTGGAGAACACTTTTACAGAAGTATGTATGGCTTCAATTGGATTTGTATCCAATTTTGAGAAGTCATTTTGTTGGAAAGTAGCCCGCATATCTCACTGTAATAGATTCTATGACTGATATACAGTACTCTTAACCAAGTCCTAATTGAATTGATTTGAACTGAGCACTTGATTTTATAGAAAGCCCTTTTTGCTTCAGCTTTGAGTTCCTTCACAGCAGAGCAGAAATTTCCTCTACAACTGACTTGTAAACCTAGGTAAGTATACAGCAGGTATATATAGGTATATATTTGGGTCCCACTTATACTGAATTATCCATTATTATCCTTTGGACAAATAGGTACTAAACTTCCACTCAACTTTCATACAACCGTATCTCTCCTCTCCACTTTATCCTCTTCTATATCCCTCGGTCACTTCCACCTCTCATTCCTCTCCCCATCTTTCCCATCCGGCATCATGCTGTCCATTCTTCTACTCCGTCCATTCATCCACTTACTTCAACTCCTTTTACTCCATACCCCCCCTTCCCTCCCTTTCTCTCTCTCACTCCCTTTTCATCCTTCCATCCCCGATAGATAGATAGATAGATAGATAGATAGATAGATAGATAGATAGATACTTTTTCCTTCCTCAGTCATTCTCATTACATTCTCCATCCCTTCTTTTCTCTCTCCCTCTTCTCTCTCTTTCCCTCCCTCCACCCCTCCGTCTGTCTCTCTGCATCCCGTCTCAGCACCACTGACACAGCTCCTGGCAGGGCAGGATGGTGTTACCATGGATACTGAAAACTAGGAGGAACCCCCTCCCCTCCCTTGCTGGGCCTCTTCCCAAAGCCCCTCGGGCATAGCTGGGAATTGGGGCAGTGATCTCTGGAGCATGCCCACGTGCATCAGCACACTGATATGACAGCGGGCGCGGGCGCGCGCGCGCGCGCGCGCACACACACACACACACACACACATACACACACACACACATGCGTACACACAGAATAGAATAACATAGAAAGAATAATTACATATTTGCTTTATGTATTTTGCTGAGGGGCTTATGGACACAAACACTGTGTGTCTAAGTGATGAAATGGGGGGCGGGACATTGATTGATTTTGACATTGTGTTCCTAAATCATTACCCTGATTGGCCTAATGGGGACGCTATATAATCAATATTTTTTAGCTCAAATGTGATATCTCAGACACCACTGGTCTGATTTTGACAAAACATGGAGGGATGACACATCTTCACACTGTGCTCTGGCATTTAGAAGCATTACACTGATTGGCCTGATGGGGACGCTATATATTTCAAACGTCGAAAGGCCATAACTGCTACATCGCCGGTCCGATTTTGATGAAACCTGGAGTGATTATGCATCTTGATCCTGATTGACCCAACGGGTGCCTGCATCATTCATGGGGGAAGACATTTTACTTGTTTATCTATGAGTGATGTGCAATGCACCTATTATGCTAATGGCAGTATTGTATTGCACATTTTAACAGATTATTGTATGTTGACATTTTTGATAAATGCTCTTTGCTTGAAATGTGACATGGCATCATGCGATGTGTTTGTTATCAGCCTGTCAGTTGAGCTGTCTGACCAGTAATGATGCTGTCAGTCAGCGGTGTGGGCAGAACAGCGTAAATACAGCTGTATCAACGCTTCATCAACAACCTGACACAATTGTGCTTTTGCCAAATAATCTATAACAAATGCAAATGTGCTATGTGAGTGTTGAATATCTCAGATTTTAGGGGAGATGATCTTTAGAAAGATCCTCATACTGTCAAAGCAGTGAACAAGGTCTGTCATGTGTCCATGTTTATGGGCTACATGCTGCTGTTCCACAACATTGTTTTATTTATTTATAATGGTAACAATAACACTAATATATCATTATTATGAGCACATTAATAAGAAATAATAAAAACTATTTACAATTACAATTTACAATTCCCTACATATCCCTGACACATGATTTATACAGTCGATATCCAAATCAGATCTCTGTGTATGCCCAATGATTAGATTCATGGTAGGTTGAAGGGAATACAGCAGGACAGTAAAACATGTCTGATTTCCCGGCGGAAGACCTGTGGGCAAACTCATTGATGTGAATCAGATCTCTACTTTGTCTGTGTTTGTACGGAGACCCGGTAATATATCTGTGGTCAAAGCTATTCTGACGCACAGCTCTTTTACTAAGACCTGGACCTTCATCTTATCCTCCCTCTCCCACTCTCTCTTTATGTCTCTCTGTGTACACGTCACTTTATCTAACCTTGTGTGTGTGTGTGTGTGGGTGTGTGTGTGTGAAAGTGAAAGTGAAAGATGATGGGTGTAGGCAGATTGAAATCGTGGTTGAGAATGCTACTACAATCATGGTGCAGTTCAGTTCAATTCAGAAGGCTCCGGTTCATCAAAATTAAGCTTATTTACTTAGGCACGCAGAATGAGGAAGCAATAAATAGCAGAGTTTGTGTTCTTTGCTCCACCTGCAAGGCAAAACCACCCCAAGGTTGACAATACAGGGAAAAGTTGTTGAAAATAATTGAAAGCTACTGCTGGGAGGCTCGGCTTCTCATTCAAGGACAATGAAGACATGGTTTCTCTTGATATCTCGACATCTGTGGAATGGAGAGGTCAGCACACTCAACACAGAGCTTAAATAAGTTAGTGAGAGAGAGGAGAGATACAACAGGAGAGTGTGTTCACGTGTGTGTGAGTGTGTGTGTGTGTATGTACTTCAAAAAAATAGAGTGTTCACGTAAGGACTTGGCAGAGAAGTTGATGGAGCCAATATGTGATGAAAGCCACCCTACTGAGTAAAAGGCATTTCAGGGTCCGGCAACAAAAGATTCCATCAAGACACACACACACACACACACACACACACACACACACATACTCTCACTATTGGTTGTGTGACTGGGCTGCACACACACATACACATACTGTTCACTCAGTCTCTGTCAACCTCTGTGTCTGACTCTGTCTGTCTCTCTTCCAACCAGACAGTTGGCAGCGTGCCATAGAAAGTCTGCTAAAGGAAGTCTACTGTGTTTCTGGCACCCTACTGGCTTTGATATTCTAGGAACTTTGCTTCAAAACTTTATGAAATGTAACTTTTTTTTGTCACAGCAAGGGGGAATCTGCCAAGGGGGAAGACGTAAAACTCCTATTGGATAATATCATCTCTCTCTCTCTCTTGCAGGTCCACTCTGCTGGTGAGAGGTATTAGCGGACGGCCTGTGCTTTATCAACTTTCTTAGCTACTTTTCTCCTATTTCTCTTCCACTCCTTTGCATAGTGAGGTGTAGAGTTAGATTTCATTCGTATAAGATGGTTAGTTGATTTAGTTTAGGCTAGGAGTGTGTGTGTTTGTGTGTGTGTGTGTGTGTGTGTGTGTGTGTGTGTGTGTGCAGGGGAGGGGTTGTTCTGAGGTGGCAGGACAGGGGGAATGGAGGAGGTGTCGCTTCACTATGAGCTGCGCCGTTTACCGGACAGCAGCTCTACAGTGGAAGATGGTTTGATGTTTTGCAAGCAGCCTGCAAACAGTTCACAGGCTGTGAAAATCTTGGCTATGCTTCCAGGATGAATAAGGCAGTGGTGGTGTTAATAAAGGAGAGTCTGGTCAACAAGGTTACTGCTAGTGGTATCTGGCTGAAGGGGGTTTTAGTACCAGTTTCACCTTCAGTTGCATTGCATGGCTGTGTCGTTGGCACATAAGTTCATGAAAGATGAGGCTTTGGCTGAGGAACTCTTGTGTTTCGGGATGTTTGCCAGCAGCTTCTGACTGAGCTCTCTGCAAAGACCCAGAGTTAAAGCATGTTTGTCACCCTGTAGACAGGCATTTATGTATTTTGCAGAGTTTCAGTGTGAAGTTTGGTGACAGCTCCTATACTGTGTATGCCAGCACGGATAGCTTGCACTTTTTGCAGTGTGGGAATACTAGAAGTGAGGTTTGCCTGTCCACATTCGAAATAGGCAGAGTGAGGGAAATATCACGGCCTGGCCAGCCTATAGCAGAGGAGAGTGGGGTCGATGGGGCAAATCAACAGGCAGGGGAAAGGACAGCAGAAAGGAGAAGTGAGAGAGGATGAAGAAGGAAGGCAGGAAGATTAGGGCACTGCAGGAATGGAGATGGGGGTCAAGGATAGGTAGTAGTAGCTGATGGGAAGGCTGTGGGAGCATGTTGGAGTGAGGGGGTTGTGAAGGTAGGAGTAGAACCAGGCCCAGTGCTAGAAGTGGAAGGGTAAGGGGCTGACCCAGAGCCTTCCTTGACAGGGGATGATATGAGTGCAGGCAGTAGTGAAGGTGTAGGGGCAGATGAGTTATGTGGATGGATGGAAGAAAGGGAAAATTGAGAACACTCTGAGGCTAGAGGTCAGAAGGAGAAGGGCTCTTCTTGAGTTTAGGTAGGGAGTTAAGCTGGTGCAGAATGGTGCAGGAGGTGAGGCAACAGGACAGAGATGGAGGAAAAGGGTTTGGATGGGCCAGTGTCTGTCATCGTCTGAGTCTGACAGTGTGGAGCAAGAGGAAGAGGAGTTGTATATGAATGAATGTGTCTCTGTCTGGTTTTTACCAGATCCAGAAAAAATCTGGAAGTCAGGCTAGTAGATCAACAGATGCTAAAACCTTAATACGTAAGAGGAGATATAAGCTGAATAAATGGGTCACTTCTGTGAGAAAGTGTCTGGCTCCACTGAAAGTTTAAAATTGGGCAGGGTTCACAGCACACAGCTGTTCTCTGTCTTTTTTTTCTTCTCTGTCATGGAGGTCATACGTTTAGGCACTCTTAATATAGATGTTGCCAAAGATGGGGTGAAAAGAGGTTATGTTTTGAATATATAAAGCAGAAGAAGTTAATGTCATACAGCCTTACATGGGCAGCTGAAACATGAGTATAATTAGGAGAAGTGATCTAGTAAATACATGACAACTAATGCATCCACAGGGTAAATAATTTACATGGGTTAAACTAGTGGGGAACAATGTGAGGGCAGCCTGAGTTGATATAAGATATGCTGCATCTATGGATATCATAGTAATAGCTTTTAAATAGCTGAGATCTCTCGTATTAGTTTTTCTGACCATCATATGGCTGCGTCTGCACCTTCTGTCAGCAGTACACAGCTTTTTCACCTGCTGGGTCCAGGAGGGCTCTTGCTGCTCTGGAGAAGAGCATTAGAGCTGAGCTAGTGGGAATACACAGTGGTGGGCAACAGGAGAATTTATCAGAGCTGCACAGGGACCTGGACCTGACACAGTAAAAAGGTCACTTGTGAGGGCTAGATTCTACATGCTCACAGAAATAGATACTCTTAAAGCTCCTTTTTCTTCGGGCTGGAGAAAAAGATTCATGTAAATAAACAAAAATAAACTGTCTCCATTTACTAAATAGACATACCACATCTGTTATTGGAGAGATGCGTGAGGAAGCTGTGCGTGATTTTGAGGGATCTCCCTACAGTTTTCTCACCCTAAGGACCGAAATGAGGGATTGATGGTCTGCCAGTGGACTTCTACAAGGCTTTCTGGGATTCTGTTGGTCAAGATTTATATGGTGTTTTGTGTGAATGTGTTGAGACCTGCTGTGGAGCTACTGCTGAGCTCCCAGCAGGGAGTGCTGGCCCTCCTGCCCAAGACGGGAAACCAGAGTGACTTAAAACACTGGAGGCCTGTAGCACTGCTCTCGGTGGATTCTAAATTTGCTACCAAGTGCCTTTCAAATAAACTTAATAAGCACACTGACTCTGTAGTCTATCAGAACCAGTCCTATGGGGTGCCTGGTCACTGTTTGTTCCTGATGTGAGACATTCTAAACCTGTATGAGGAATGTAACCTGGACTTTGGCACTCCCTGGATCAGGAAAGGGCTTTGATAGCTTTGACCATATCTATTTTTTCAAAGTGTTTTCAGGTTTTGGATTTGAGCAGTATTTTATTTAATTTCCAGGGCTGCCCAATTTCAGGCCAGCTTTACACATTGGAGGGGCTATGTGCAGCTGAGCCAGGGCTTAGTTTGCTAGGGGTATACCTGAGTTCAGAGCGATGGGTCACTGGGAACTTAAATGGTGTATCTCAGGCAATCGAGGCTAGGCTGTCTAAGTAGAAGTGGCTGTTCTTTCAGCTCTTGTACAGGGGCGAAGTGCTGAATGCTAATAGTTAACAATCTGGTCGCTTTGTCCCTGTGCCATTGCCTGGCGGTGCAAACCCCCCCTGGCAGCTTTCTGGCAGAGATCCAGAAGCTGGTGGACTTCTTCTGATCAGGACATCATTGGCTAGGGGCTGCTGTCCCCTACTTTCCTGTCCAGGAGGGCAGTTAGGGCCTAGTTCACCTGGAGAGTAGGGTGGCAGCTTCTGTTTGCTCATGAAGCTAGAGGAGCTGAACACCCCAGATCTTCCACGGATCTTTAAATCCTGAGAGCCTGTGGCCTACTGAGGCACTCTTGACTGAGTGTGTAATGCTGCTGGGACAGTGGGTATCGGAGGAGCCTCTCTTCTATAACTCAGTATTTCCACTAGAGCCGGTATGTGAGCCGCTGCGACTTATGAGACGTGGCATCACCAAGTTGGAACATCTGCTGTCTTTTGTCAGGGGAGGGTGGGAACTGCTGGTGTTACTGCCAGATGAGGCACTGGTGATGCCACAGAGGTTGGACTTCTCTGAGTTCCCTGTGCTGAGTGTATCAGCTGAAACTGGGGGCTGGCAGGAGGAAGGGAGGCTGTTGTCCTTTGCTACTTCCAGCCTGAGTCAGCTTGGACAGACAGGGGGTAAGGCCTTGTATGTAGTCTGTGTTAAGGTCAGGAACCTCAGGGTATTGGAAAAACAGCAGTGAGATACTGAGTGAAAAGAGCACAGCAGGGTTCAGGTGGAGAGTGATTTATGAGCTGCCACTCCCTAAGAGTTCAGGAGACGTGCAGTGGAGGATAGCGTGTGGGATCCTGTCGAGATGGCTGTCCCTTTTGAAGTTTATCTGAAACGGTTATCCATGTGTTTTTTCATTGCCTGTGGTTTACATGTTTTATGAACTTGAGTGTTCTGTGTGACAGGCTTCTGTGTATAGAGCTTCATTCTTGGGTCTGTGTATTCTGTTTATAAAATGGCAGTATGTGTATTGTTTAATTTTCTGTTGGTCATTTGCATGCAAATGACGTGCAGAAGCAAGGTGAAGGGACTGGGTCCAACTGATCCAGTGGCAACGCTGAAATGGATGCACCTTAGGGTGAAGTACAGGTATTTTTCTTTGAGAAATGACATTGGCTCTTTTATGAATATTTGGGGGAATGCAATACAGTAGGAGAAGAAGGTTTGACAGTAGGTAAGGGTGTGTGTGTGTGTGTGTGTGTGTGTGTGGGGGGGGGGGGGGGGGGGGGGAGTTTTTAAAGTGATTTTAGTTCCTAGTTCCTCCTGTTTTGCTGTGAAATGTTTTATTAAACAACATCAACAGTCAAAGTCCCTATTAGCAGGTTCACAAGCTCTGTCTATAGTGCATATAAACTGTAGGTGGTTTTCCTCTCTGTGTGTGAATCAGTGCACACATAGTCCGTGTTCAGCTTTTCCCACACACTCACGACAAGCTGCTGTCGGCTAAATCAAGATGAACCCTGGCCTTTAAGACAGGCTTAGAAGTGGGAGGAGGAAGAGCAGCAAGGCTCATTAAAATGATCTGTCCCTCCTACACTTTTAGCACAATGCCATTCAAGGACAGAGAGATGCAATAGGGTGGGAAGTGAGATACATGAAAGAAGAAAGTAGAAGTAGAATGGAGAAAGGGAGAGATTTTTTCCCCCCTCATCTCTATCAAGAGGCACATTAAGACTAAGTCACCCTACCTCTAGGTAAAAGTCAGCTCAGGGTGTGATATCCAACACCAAAGTCAAATCTTAAATTAAAAACTCAAAGCTCCATTCAAGTCTCAAGTTTCTCATATGCCAACAAGAAAAAAACCTTTTCAGATGCAGTTTGCATGGCAGTCAGGCAGAAATGTTTTTCGACTTTCACTTTCTCTAGTTAAGGTCGAGGCTCAAGTCTGAGTCAAGTCACCACGTTATATTCCCCTCAGCCACATCAAGAATAGTTGTGGCATTAGACTTCATTGTGGCACATGACGTGAGTCCCCAAGTCTGTCCCCAATGCAAAGTCACATGACCTTCCATTAATCGCAAGATCCCATTCGATTTGAAACTCCTATCGACAGACACTCTTGTCAGTCCAAACCCATGAACTGCATAATCCATCATTGCGTACTCAGTGATGTCCTTGTAATACTGCACTGTATTGTTTTCTAGTTCCTGTCAAGAAATAACACTGACAATTCACAGTG
This sequence comes from Centroberyx affinis, assembly GCF_046629955.1. Taxonomy (NCBI): domain Eukaryota; kingdom Metazoa; phylum Chordata; class Actinopteri; order Beryciformes; family Berycidae; genus Centroberyx; species Centroberyx affinis. The sequence continues at coordinate 6,785 of NW_027282560.1, read as the reverse complement.
AAGCTCCCCAGCAATGAGAGAATCAATGCGCTCAGCAGCTTCCTATAGTTTTCCTGCAAAATGGGTAAAAAACAACCTGAAGCCAGTGGCCACATAACAGACACACCACCTGGGTTGTGAAGCAAAGAGTGATACAGCAAATCACCTCAAATTGCAGTCATATTTTACTTTGGGGAAAGAGAAAATGAGGAACACCTCAACTCCAACTCATCAGATCCATAATCGGCCATCCACACCAATAAGCCATCAATTTTAAAGCTTTTGTCTTGCGGGTATCTATGAAGGTGAGTGTGCATGATGATATAATATATCACATTTTCATGTTTATTGGACTCTTTTTAATAGGTGGAAAATTCTAAATGGTATGCACCCAAAATTAGGATTCAGTGTGTTGAACCTTGCAAACAGACTTGTTACAACAGCTTTGGTATCAGTGCGAATCAGAGTATATGGCAGAATTATAATTGCACAGCAAATGGAATTCATTAGTTCTATTATGAATCATTATAGAATGTGTTTGTGTGTGTGTGAGTGCGCGTTTGTGTACTGATATTACTTTGCAGTTCCTGTAGGCTAGTTATTATTAGCAAACATGAAAAGCAATCAAGTGAAACTTGAAACATTATGTAAAACGAGGTGCAGGCCTTGGCCATATCCTTGTGGCAATGTTCAGATCCCTGCTCCACTTCCCAGGCTCCATCAGTGGATTCACGACTTGATCAACTCTTTGTCTGCTAATGATGCCTTGAAAGGCAGCTCTTTTTGAAATTAGACAAAGCTAGAGGAAAGACAAGCATCCCTCCCTTCTCCTATCGCTGCATCCTCCCTCCATCTATATTACGCTAAATGGTGTGTCTGTTCATGTGTCACTGGCAGTGTGCTGTGGGAATCTGAGGCTCTAATTGGATGGGCAGAGGCGATGGTTTGCTTAACTATGAACATGACAGGATAATGAGGACAAAAACTGTGGCACAAATTGACCTTAAACCTTCTCTGTGATACATATGTACTTGATGATGCACATGCATGCATATGTGCACACACACACTCACGCACGCATACACACACGCATACACACACGATCGTTGTTCTTTTTCTTTCTGTCAGTGTCTATTCCTCGCCTCCTTATTTTCCATCTCTTTCTGATCAGAGGACTAAAGGCAGTGCTTAATTTGTGCCGGATCCTGCTGGAACAGGATCCGGCACCTCGTGGTTTTGGACTACCTGCATTCCGGTACCTATTTGCGTGGACCCGGCACCTGGTGGCATGAAAGTTTTGGGGTTTTTTTGTCTGCCATGTAATACTCATAATAGTTGACGATAGTGATTACCCTATTAGAACGTAACAACAAGCGCATAGTAATCACGTCACATGAGTGAGTGTGTTATGGTAAACTTCAGACAGCGTCATGGCTAAAAGTTGAATTTGCTGTCCATATGCCCGCTGTGTGGACTATTTTGGAAAATTAGACAAGGTAAGCATGATTTTTTTGCTTGTAAACGTATTAGCATATTCTGTAATCTATTAGGTCTCTGCTGGGACAATCAAAATTCATATTTGCATAGATGACTGCGAAACAGAATTTTTTTGGAGTGCGGACCTGTAAGTCCCACAGTTAAATATGAGGGCAATTGCACTTATGTTGGGTGTCCAGAAATGATTGGTAATAACATGAGAATTGGTTGACGTGAAGGGCTGTAAGCCACATCACTGTGGGCATTTCAAAACCAGCGCGGTCCAGCTGAGTGTCGCATTTAGGCCGACTTCTAGCTGCACCACAACACGTTTTATTGCATTATTCGCTGACATTGTTTCCTACATTCAAAATCAATATCCTATGAAAGTATTTGTATTGAATATTGGTACGTAACTACTCGAACCAGAATTTCTCTGGTAAATGGTTGAAGCCATTGCAGTTTCCTTTATGTATGATTAGGATGTCTCATAGTAGCCTATGCGGGCATTTTTATGTTGTGCACAGTGCAGTTATATCTTTAGTCTACTACTTGAAGGGCAGGTTTGTAAAAATGAGCATCATGTAGCCTATGCAATAATCAAATATTGTTATAGGTCCCCAGTAGTCGGAGCTCTAAGGTCATATAGTCGGTCATTTAGTAATGTTTAGGCTGTGAGGTCTACAGTAAGCTATATGGCTGCACTGAGCAGCACCATGCCTCCAATGCGCTTGTTGTCTTGATATGTTTCGGAACCTTTTCCCTCCACACGGACTCGCGGGAACACCGACCCCTTGGTGTTCAGGGACCTCATCATTTACAAATTAAGCACTGACTAAAGGCCTTTCTCTTTGAGTCTCATCATCCATGGTTACTGACTCTATTTATCTCGCTCACACACACACAACAATGCACACTAGGAAATCAGATCATCAGACACACACATGCACATACAAACTCTTTCTCATTTGCTGTGTTTACTTGGTTGGTTGAAACTAAAAAGCCCCACATTTTTCTTTCACTGACCATATTGATGTTTACGACTCTGCCAGATGTTCAGCTGAAATCAGCATTACACACACAGAAAGACTCTGTATCTCTCCGTCTTGCCCTCTCTGCACCTCGCGTTCTTTCTCTGCATCTCTCTGTATCTTGCTCTGATTCAAGCATAGCATCAGTCCACCAAGGTGTGAACAGGCATCTTTGCAGAGGTGGAAAGGATGATGTTATTTGCAACATCTGCACATGTATATGTCACTGTGGGAGTGTGGGCGGGGGAGGGGATGCATGGCTTTGAAATCTGTCGTCCATGCTCATCTCCATCTTCATCAAACAACCTGTGATTACTCACAACCAGAAGCATCTTGCCTATTTCAGCTGATGAATACCAGTTTGTGCTCTATAGGCCCTTGCTCAGCGGGGATCTGTTTCATGCCCTCTAATTGGACAAAGAGGAAGTGAATGGTACAGTAAGTGGCTTGTATTTACACATCACGACTTCCGCAAGAATAATCCCCTGCAGTGAGAACATACAAATCCCTTTTAATTAGCGAGATAGAGAGAGAGAGAAAGAAAAGGTGAAAGAGAAAAAGAGAGAGAAAAATAAGTTATGATAGAGACAGCACCACAATCAATATGACTCAGAAACAGATACTGACTGCATTTTGTAGTTTAACATATCCTGTCTCTCACACACACACACACACACACACACACACACACACACACACACACACACACACATAAATAAACAGATTTTAATCTGGAGTTGCAACATTAGTGATCTCAGGGAGCTCAAATGAGTATTGGAGCCGTCCAGTGGATGAAGTGTTGAATAGAGAATTAGCAGTGTAATGATAAAGGATTATAAGATTGCATTATGAAATCGGTTATATAATACCTGGGGGAGTTCAGACAGTGTAGGGGTGCAACATTAACATGAATGAATGCTTTCCAGTGACAAATAAAGTAAGCCTAGTCATCTTAGTTTCAGTGACTACAGGCCCATTTTCACAGAGCAGGGTTAATTAACAGGGTCGATTATACAGCCCAGGTAGACTAATTCATATTCTCAGTGCTCAATGCCAGCTGTAATGAATGGATTAGCAGGCCAGCGCAGTACAGTATTCAGTTTTGCCTGGTTTAACCTCATGAAGTGAGAATTGTTATTGCTACCCTAACACTTCACAAGCAATCCGTTGAAATGCTTTGAAATGTAGACATAAATTGCAAATGAAGAGCGAATATGAATATATATATAATATTTGTGAGGAAAAATATTCATTTTAAGTATGGAACCTGTTAAATGGAGGTCCTGAAGACTGATAAGGTGAAACAAGTTTGCCAGCCTGGGTGAGTTTGGGAATTATGTCCTCACTGGATAAAGGCCAGCTCAGTGCAGCATGGGTTGGCTCAGGTTTGTTTAAGATAAGTTAAGGATGGAAAAGAGATATTCATTTATTGGCATCTTGTCTCTTGTGTATGCATGTGTGTGTACATGTGTGTGTGTGTGTGTGTGTGTGTGAGTGTGTGTGTGTGTGTGTGTGTGTGCATGTACGTGTGTGCATTGATCTGTTGAGATTAGTGGTGTCAAGCTAACACTATGTCCGGTGAAATGAACTGTCAGGCCAGACGGGTCTGGGAGGACAGCACCATTACCTACATAATCAGACAATCAGGACTGCCCCAATCACACACACACGCACACACACGCACACACACACACATACACATACACACACACACACACAATCACAGTGCAGTGTGTGCATTGTATACACATTGAATTCTTTCTCTTTTGCTCACTCATTTTCTTTCTCTCCCTCTCTTTCCAATAGATCTCACATAGTGTGTATCACAAAGCAGATGTGTGCCATAGTCTGTTTTCACAGTAAATAACTTGCCTTTACATTTTAGGTCAGCAAATCCATAGGTTTTAAAGTGTCGGCGCTCGCAGCGGGATTTACAGTAAACATGAGTGGAGTTTAGCCTGTGCTCCACCAGCTGTGCTCCCCAGGACCGCTGACCCTGAACACATACACATAAACAGACACACCCACAACCATTCTTACATGCATACATTTATCTAGCTATCCTCTGCTGACACCAGATACCTTTTTAGATAAAGCATCTCATTTTCAAGCAAGACCCGCAGCTAAACCTTCTCACCCACTTGCAGCTTCCCACGCAGCTACCCACATTAATGCAGAAAGTGATCGCTCTTCACATTCTGCACCCTGTAACCCAGCACAATAAATAAAAAAAAGTTTGCCATGCTTTTGCTAACAACTAACTGTATTTTAATACAAAACAAGACAAATAATTAGAATATAGAAAAGATATTTAGTAGATGATGGTGAAATGCTCTTCTCACTGATAAGATACCAGTAAGACAGTGAGTACAGATATTACTGACCTGATAGTTCTCAAGTACAGTGCAATAAAGTGAGAGTTCAAGTGGGCCTTGAGATTTTGCTCAAATGTTAAGAACAGGAATGCCAAACAAATTTCCATATTAACTTCATTAAATCTGTATGAAATTTGTATCTCAAAAGTTATTGTAATTTCCTCCTTGCCCAGAAATCTTTGCCATTTTGCCATCTTGTTTTGTAAGATTAAAGCAGGCTTTTTGGCATTTCAAACAAGTCCATCAAGTGTACCTGGGCATTTCTGGAGTTCAGGTGGATTTGACCATTATAAAACAACATGTCTGGTACAAACTCCACCAAATAGGGTCAATCTATTGCTCCTCCAACTTCATAAATGATAACATTACACCTCTCCAAACATGAAGATCAATAAGCATCTCAGTTTCTACTTTCACCTGGTCATTTTTCGATGAAGGTATTAAACCAATGAATCAGTATTTTTTGGGAAAGTTTACAGATACCTGAAGCGCTGCCTTTGGGACAGCTTCCTGCAAAATCACCAATCAACCGCCAGAAAGTCATAGCCATCGAATGAATACCAACTTATGTTTTCTTTTTCCATGAGTTAACCTTTGCTAATCTAGGTCAGATGAAATCTATTTGTCATGTAGAGTGTATATCAAACAGGTGCGCTTGGGTCAACACCGTGGGAACACACCAGTTGGCTTGAGTGAGAGACGCAGGTTAATCTGCAACAGATGGACAGAGACCACGGGACGGAGCAAATCACCCACACCGATTCACCACAAATATACGCAATGTCACCCTGCAAACATTTGTGTTGTCCTCCTCTGTGCACCCTGAAGTCATCTATCCTGACAGGTAAATATTGTTAATGACATGATGGGATATGCCCGGGAAAGCAAAAGATGTGCATAATGACGGCTAGTGGGAATGACGGAGCGAAGACTCACATCCCTCCTCCTGCTGTCTCTTCGCATGAGATTTTTCGCTTTTGCATAACAATTTTTTTTACGTGCTGCGGATGGAGAATCTCATCTCATCTCGCTGTAATTTCCACGGGGAGTTTTAACACAGTGCATTCACACCCGTGCGCACACAATGCACAAGTCACTTTATCCCTCCCTCCCTCCCTCCCTCTCTCTCTGTCCGTTTCTCCCTCTCTCTCTCTCAAACCGTGCACAATATCTAATTTCAAATGGAAGAGGAATGATTCGAAAGGCTTTTATGTTGATTTTTCACGCCTGTGTCAAGTTGAAATGACATCACACAGTCCGCTGGCTTTTACCCTTCAGCTGAGGAAATGGCCTCGCAAACTCATCAACCAACTCATCAATGTGTATCAGCGATAGGGTCACACTTACTAAGCCCTACCTTGATCCCACACAAAGATAAGGTTTGTGCGCACATGGGAGAAAACACACACACACACCGAGTGGCCTTCACAAGTGACCTAACTGTTTGCCTAAACTGGAGCTGCACGTTTGAATGGTCTCTAAATGCACATTGGTATTTAAGGTCAGTTCATCGTAAAGGACACGTCGCTAAGCAAGCTCTGTGATAAATGTAGTGGCACTAAGTAATGTGTGCATGTAGAGAGCATACTTATCAGCTTCCCTTAACTATTGCCTGTGGTTGTGACTGACTCAGTGCAGCTGAGGTCTATTTCTGAATGATTGGTGCACATGCATACTCGTGTGTGTGTGTGTGTGTGTGTGTGTGTGTGTGTGTGTGTGTGTGTGTGTGTGTGTGTGTGTGTGTGTGTGTGTGTGTGTGTGTGTGTGTGTGTGTGTGTGTGTGTGTGTGTGTGTGTGTGTGTGTGTGTGTGTGTGTGTGTGTGTGTGTGTGTGTGTGTGTGTGTGTGTGTGTGTGTGTGTGTGTGCTCGCAAGTGTGCATGTTCTAAGAGAGAAAGACAGGAAGAGGGGAAGAGGGCTGGTGTT
>NW_027282559.1:0-28110 GCF_046629955.1 Centroberyx affinis | reverse complement strand
GAGCTTGTGGTTAGTAACTAAAAATGTGTAGTCCATCAGATATTCGATATCTAACATCTCTGATATTAAATAAACTTGTTTTGTCACCTGTTTTGTAGTATTTTACTGGGTATTTTCAGTATGTTCGGGACTCTCATGGCCTGAATATGAGGGCTAGAGTATCTAACCTGAAACAACCAATCTAAAAAGCAAAGTAGGGAGAAGTACATTTCTCTACACAGGGTGGGGGGGGGGGAGTGGAAATAATATCCCAAACGAAATTAAATCTGCACATTCTCTGAATAGTTTTAAAAAAACAACTGAAAAAATGGATGCTGAGTAAGTCAGTATAGTGAAACATCTTTTCTAGGAAGTTCTAAGTTTGGACTGGTTTCTGAACTTGTGAGTTTTTTTGTACTATTTTCATGATTGTATAATATTGATGTTTCGATTAGGTGTTTTAGTGTAAAAATGGGATATTAGTAGCATATACATGTCATCCCTTTTCCTGCCTGCCTCCTAGCCTCGACCTCAGGACCGCAATGGCAATAAGTCATGTAACTTTATTGCGATATCCTGATGAATTTTAGTACCGTATGTACATTTGTACATGATGATGATAAAACTCATAAAAACTCATAAACATCATACTTGAGCAATCTGCCCTCCCCATTCCTCTTTATTTATTTCTTTCCTTCCCTCCACAGTAAGTCGATGTACGACCACAGGAATTGGAAACGCGACATGCTGCCAAGCGGGCAGTGATGCTGCGTTCAGGTCCCATGGGAAGAAGAGTCAGACTGGGGTGACATCTTGTTGCTACAACTTGGAAATGTTCACATGTTTGAACTTGTTGGAACGCCCACATTCAAAATGATTGTATTTATGAATTTAAAATCAACTGTAAACAAAGTGCAGCAGTCATTACTCTCTTTTTGTAAGAAGATTCGACTTTATTGCTGTTAAATCAACCGATCATTTGGGGGTTTTGATTGGGTTGGAACTCCCTTAACTAGTTTTAAGAGGATTTTGCATGAACTAAGGGGTGAATTACAGTAAATGTAAGGTTATTTTAAGGGATTACTGGTTCGTAGAGAGTCGTTTTTAGGTCTGGGAACAAGATGGTAGCCTTGAACTTGAAGTTGTTGGTTTGAATCCCTGGACCGGCTGGGGAAATCTCCTCTGTCTGAACTACACTGTCTGACTGTCAAGCTGCTCTTGAGCAAGGCACTCCACCCTGAAATGTCCTTCAATAATGCCTAAAATCAGAATACTCCACATGTCTTAATGTGACTCTGCTGACTCCAGTATGACCTTATTCAGCTTCAGGGAATCAGAAAATGTTTACATGGCAGTTTGTTATTCAGACTGTTGTGTTAATCAGGTGAATATCAGCTTGTTGCTGTCCATGTGAACAGAGTCAGTGTGTGAGTGTGAAGCAGGAAAAGAGTCCGGTGCTCTGCCAACTTTCACTGGCTAAATAAAGAATAAAGCTGTTTACCAGGGAGCAGACTGTGCTGTGTTGAGTCTTAAACGCACAGTATGTAATGTCTGCCTCTAGGGCTCTCTCAATCAAAACAATAATACAAGACGTAGTTTGATGACGTCGTGAAGCAGCGTGGGATCATGGGAGTTTTTTTTTTTACGGGGACAGCTTCGGCGACAGAACGCAGCAAACGGGAATGAATAATCGTGATCCGTCACAGTGAGCGATAAAAACAACAGAATGAAAAAAACAACAGAGAGGCTAGCTAGCTAGCTGGCCGACTTCCTTCCTCACTCTCTGACGGATCATCTGGTGTTTCCCGTGTTTCCCCCGGAAGTTAGGGGGTAAAGGGGATATGACGCCATGACAGGAAGTTAGGAGGTAAAGGGGATATGACGCCATGACGTGAAGTTAAGGGGTAAAGGGGATATATGACACCGTGACAGGAAGTTAGGGGGTAAAGGGGATATATGACACCGTGACAGGAAGTTAGGGGGTAAAGGGGATATGACGCCATGACAGGAGACCAAATGAAACGCACCGTTACCTTGAATAAAATTACGGATTTCTCTGGGTTTGAACATTGTTGGAAACATTTGGGATAATGTAGGTACACAACTCAAAAAAATATATAACATAGGTCTAGTCGTTTTTAGATATTTTAATGTGGAAACGGTAAATATTATACCTTTAGTATGTTGCCTTAGCCTCATGTTAATGTTTCATATGTATTCTTGCACCCATGAAATTAATAATCTGTGACATTTTCTTGCAAAGCCGCGATTGGAGCCATATTAATTATTAATGTTAATGTTTACACAGTTGAGATGAAATGTCAAGAATTGTTATTTAAGTTGTTTGTTTGATATTTACCTGTTTACTTGCCTGAACGACACCCCCTTAAGTGCATGTATCGCTCACTGCACCATGCTGTAATAATTCATGAGTTTAATTTGTTAATTTTATTTTAATCAGAGCGCGTCAGAAACCCACTTTCCTAACCATGGGGGCTCAAGCAGAAGCCACCAAAACAATATTTGCGGGCTGAAACGTCACTGATTTGAATAGTACAGATTCAATAAACACATTCATATTGTGAGCAGGAGTGGCGCCTCTTCACTGGATCTATTGAGCTTTGGTGCAAACTCTGCCTCCATCCTGTCTACAAAATCTCTCACCTCTTGTCTTTTTCACTGGGCTTCGGTCTAATGTTACTAAGCCGGAAAAAAACTGTGGTTCTTTGGCTCCGCCCACTGAGGTTTATCTCGACCAATCAGATTATTTCTGCCTCTGAGAAATGTTTGTAGAAGTAAAACTACAACCTGCGGAGGTGTTGCAAAAATGAAAAACACGCCGATCTCTTGGATTAGCACCTGGAAGTCTAACAATGGAGAATCCAGTCAAACTAGACTCCGCCTTCAGCTTCACTCTACCTGTTGCTCCAGACCGGCTGCTCTCACCCCACCCAGCTTCATCACCATCATCATCATCATCATTAGTGCTGTTGATTTAGACTAATTCCACCCTGCAGACTGGCTGAGGTCTGGTCCAACTGGTATACACACCCCTCTTATGACTCAAAGAAAACCTCAGACACACACACACACACACACACACACACACACACACACACACATACAAACAACGCCCCTCAGGCATGAGTGCCGCCCTGCCAGACAATGGTAGGAATGCAGAGAGAGATGGTTTTCATGGTTTTCTCTCTCTCTCTCTCTCTCTCTCTCTCTCGCTCTCTAACACGCCCTGAAGGCGGCTCCAGTCTTTCCAAATCTTTTGTGGTCTGAGGGAAACAATAAACGGTTTCTCTCTTCATCTGTGGGACTGGAAACAGCGACCACAGCATATAACATCATATCTTCTGTAGTTTAATACGGGTTACCACTCTAGCTGATACTGACTCACATTAAAAACTTACAGTAGAAAACAGCAGAAACATCAGCTGACCAGGCCAGAGAACACAGTCTGCTTTCAGGCTGCTTTACAGTCAAACTAAGACCAGTCAACACAACAGTGTTTAAAACTGATTAGAACTAATGTTAGATGATTGAATCCATCAATGACTGTGTCTTTTAAAACTAGTATTGGTTTTACACTGAAACAGGTTCATATTCCAACTAAGAACAGTTCAGACTAATGCTGGTTAAAACCATCTGTCAAATCGATCTGTCAAACCAAAACTACTGCAGCTTTCAATTCAGAATAATAGATTCTGTCTCTCTAGATTCAAATACTTAAATGTGGATTTTTCTCTGATGATAGCTTGTATTGAACGACACTGAGATATTGATTCCCTGTCAGCTCTTATCAACTGACGCTTGCTATGCATTTTATAGTGTGTTAACCTTATGGTTTGCATTGTTTTTATTGTGTTTTATGTGTTTCTGAATGTTTTTACTGCAAACCAAAGTTCCCTAATAGGACGAGAAAGTTTGAATTGAATTGTGAAACTAGGTAATAGCAAATATAATAGAGATGGGACGATATATAATAGAAATTCAATATATCGTGATACAAACATGTGTCAATCCGTGTGTTGTGTCAGGAACATGAATGGTGATATCAGCTCCATGTTATTCTGCTGTCAGGAACATGAATGGTGATATCAGCTCCATGTTATTCTGCTGTAGTAATCACTAATGAGACTCTTGACCATCACAGTTTCACAAGCTCTCCATCCAAATTATATTACTGTCACTTTGTAATGACATTTTTACATTGTTGTTTACATTCTAGCAGCCAATGGCATCGCTGGAAAGATTTGAGTCTCAGAAATAAACAGAATTCTGCACAGTCAGACTCTGCTGTCATCGTATCCTGGTTGTAATGAATCCTGAACCTGAAGATCGCGTATCGAATCGTCCCATCCCTAAAATATAGCCCCGGGAAACCTCCCACAGCGGTGACATCATCTCTCTACTCAGACCCACGCTGCAGGTTTTTCTGTTCCAGACTCCTCAGCTCAGCTCAGCTTCCACTCTGCTGGTTTCTCTGCTCTCTGATTTAATTAGTGAAGCCTGTAAACAGCCTCGCTGGTCGCTACTGAACTTCCTGTTCTGATCGAGATGAGAGGATGTCAGAGTCTGTTCGGCTCTGCAAGGTTTCCCTGCTGCCACACCACCGGCTCTATCTGTTGTATTCTCATGCGTTTCTTTCATTTTTGTGATATGCTATTGATCCTCTCCCCCCCCCCCTCCACAGAGAGGTCAGAGGTCAGAGGTCAGAGTCTGGAGCTGGGGTTCACTGTTCTGCTCAAGTAAACTTTAGAGTCACACTGAATTGAAAAATAATATAAAAATGCCTTTTTTTTTTTTTGCCTTTCTACCTCATTCCAACATCATACCATACACCTATTTGACCTATTTATGCCAGAAAAATGACCCAAATTTTATTTTCTTGTATTTCTATATCAAAATCTCATATCAACAGAAAATCTTTAGTGGTGACATCATTGTGTACCAGGAGGCGTAAATATAAACAAATAAAACCAGTAAAACCTCACAGATCTTTGAACAGTCCCGCCCCTCTGCCCCTCCCATCCAGTCAAACTGCCTTTCTCTCCCTGACTGATCTCCCATTGGTTTACACTTTTGAATGCTCCCTCCCTGCGTTATGTCCCGCCCCAACATCCTGTTTCAACAGGAATATACATACATTTCTCAAAGTCAGAAAATGTCTTAGATCAAAACATAAACAAAGCCAGCCGTGGGGCGTCAGTGTTCCTGCTGGCCGTTCAACACGGTCTCACGGCAGTTCGTGAAATAGTCACGAAAATGTAATCTATTGATTCGTGTACATGGACACGATTTTGCCATTTTTTTTCGTGACATGAACACGACCTAAAAAATGTGCCTCCACCACGACCTGAATTACCTTCCTCCACCACGAATTTGAAAATGTAAGTTTTGGCAAATAAAACAATTTGTGTTATGGTTATGGTTAGGCAACTAAAACAACTTGGTTAAGGTTAGAGAAATGGTTTGGCCATGGTTAAATAAGAAAAACGTTTGTTAAAAATTTAAATTACTTACGGTTTACGGTTGAAATGGACTTTGAACACACTGGGAATCGAACCCCGGTTGTCGGCATCGAAGGCAAACATATACTTCCTGAGTCCCGACTGACAGAAAAAAAAAAGTGTTGCAGGCACGAAAGATACTTCCAATTGAAATACATTAGTTTGAAAGTCGTGCTGAGTGTCACGAAAAAGATGGAAAAATCGTGTCCATGTACACAAATCAATAGATTAAATTTCGTGATCAATAGATTAAATTTCCCGTCCGAACCTGGCTCTGGACCGATTCAGACCGAGGTAAAAAAAAATAGAAGAAGAGCTTTTACTTTGAAGTGAGAGAGAATAAAGTACGGATATACTCTATTAATGTAATAACAGGAACAGATTTACTGCAGCAGGGCCAGACATGAAAGAGTTGTTCAGTTGTGTTCAGGAGTCAAGGTGAGGAAGAGCAGCTGTGGTGTCACATGCTGAACAATAACACTGATCCACCAGAGACCCGGGCCGCTCCACAGAGCTGCAGAGGTTTACTCTGGAGGATCGGATGACAAAAGGTTTCCGTTTCTTTGTGGTTTCAGCTTCTACGGGACAGAGGCCTGGGACCAGCTTCGGGACAATAGCCGGCATTACTGTATATCAGGGTAAAAAACAATAACGGTTATGACACTCTGCCCCTGTTTTTCATAACTGTTAACCACGGCTCTCGTCTGTCATCACTAATGTTTTATTTTCCCCTCTAATGAACTGTTATATTTATGTTGCTGACTGAGTTGAAGTGGATTCAGACCAGCAGCTCTTTATTGGAGACTCATTTGATGCTGTCATTTGGATTTTTATTTGTTTATTTGCAGTGGTGGAAAAAGTAGGCTACTCAAATCCTTTGCTCAAGTGAAAGTAGCAATACCATAATGAAAAAATACTCTATTAAAAGTAAAAGTCCTGCATTCAAAAGTTGACTTAAGTAAAAGTATAGAAGTATTAGCAGTAAAATGTACTTAAATATCAAAAGTAAAAGTTAAATTATTGATGCATTAACCTGTAAGAAATATCTTAATGCTGTAGGTCTAACTGCTCCATATGCTGTTGGGGAGTTTCAACTCTAACAATACAACATGTTTTATGAGCTTATCATATGTTTTGCATGTAAAACCTTATTCTCCAAAGTAACTGGTGACTCCAGCTGTCAGATAAATGTAGTGGAGTAAAAAGTACAATATTTCCCTCTGAAAAGTAGTGGAGGAAAAGTAGAAAGTTTCCCAAAATGGAAATACTCAATTAAAGTGCCAGAACCTCAAAATTGTACAGTACAGTACTTGAGTAAATGTACTTAGTTACTGTCCACCTCTGCACAGAACCATGGTTCCTCAGGATGGAGAGGACCGACCACACGTAAACAAACCTGTAGTCCGCCATCACTCGTACATATTTTCTACAGTCTTGTATTTAAATGTGTTTAAAAAAGAGAAATGTTTTGTGATTGATATGATAATTTAGTTTAACTGATGCATATTACAATACTGTTAGGGGTTTCATCTTACTAATAATCATCAAGATAATATTGTATATTGAGATCATTTGGGTCAGGACGATGGTTTGATGATATTTTCATATTGGCACACGCCTAGACAGTGACATGTCTCATATCTGCCTGGTATGAAGAACGACAGAGAAAACAGAGGAGGGGAAGGGAGGAGGGTGGAGGGTAGAGGGTGGAGGGGTGGAGGGGTGGAGGGGTGGAGACTGGAATGCAGCAGACAGAGCGTAGCAGCACTGAAGGATTGACAGAAATGTAAAAAGAGAGAGAGAGAGAGACAGACAGAGAGAGACAGAGAGAAAGAGAGAGAAAAAGAGAGAGACAGACAGAGAGACAGAGAGAGAGAGAGAGAGACAGAAAGAAAGAGAGAGAGACAGACAGACAGAGAGAGACAGACAGACAGAGAGACAGAAAGAGAGAGAGAGACAGAGAGAGACAGAAAGAGAGACAGAGAGAGAGAGAGAGAGAGAGAGAGACAGAAAGAAAGAGAGAGAGAAAGAGAGAGACAGACAGAGAGACAGAGAGAGAGTGAGAGACAGAAAGAAAGAGAGAGAGACAGAAAGAAAGAGACAGAGAGACAGATAGACAGAGAGAGACAGAGAGACAGACAGACAGAGAGAGACAGAGAGAGAAAGAAAGAGAGAGACAGAGAGAGAGAGACAGACAGAGAGAGACAGAAAGAAAGAGAGAGACAGAGAGAGACAGAGAGAGAGGGACAGACAGAGAGAGCGAGAGAGAGAGAGAGAGAGAGAGAGGGAGACAGACAGAGAGAGACAGAAAGAGAGAGAGAGAGAGCGAGAGAAGCGAAATTGATTAAAACTGAAGATATTTCAGATCATTTCAGGTCAGAAATCGGCCTTAGGGGGGAAACAGCAGATAATCACCATGAACCACCTTAAAAAATAATCCACCTCATCTCTGAGCTCTGATTGGCTCTTTGTTCAATTTGAAACAGAGACCGAAAACCCAGACAGACTGCACAGACTGCTGTAAACACGTCATTATACTGTGATTATAGAAGAGGACCGTGAGTGTGTGGTGTGTCTTTTGGGGCTTTTTGTGTGTGTGTGTGTGTGTGTGTGTGTGTGTGTGTGTCTGAGCATGTGGATACAGTATATGTTGTAGATGTGATGTCTCCCTCTCAGTTTTCATGTGTGTATGGGTGAGTCTATATGTGTGTATATATACTGTATATTTTTGTTTTTGCGTGTGTACAATTCTGTGTGTGTGTGTGTGTGTGTGTGTGTGTGTGTGTGTGTGTGTGTGTGTGGTCTGTTAGCGTGTGACCTGCAGACTGTAAACCAGCAGCAGATGTGAAGTGCTGATGACAAACAACACAGAATAAAGAGGTCTCTCCTGTGTGAGGTCTCTTTTGTTTAAAGAATATTTCCATTTTTTATTATTATCCTTACTTACCTATTTTTATCTTTCTTTCTTACATTTTTTTTTATGTAATTTTACTGGACAAAGTCTGTATTTTCTGTGTTTTATGTGAAGCACATTGGATTTGCCTTGTGTATGAAATGTGCTGTGGAAATAAAGTATAGATGGAGAAGTCGCCTGATTGGTTGAGTTAAACCTCAGTGGGCGGAGCCAAAGAGCCACAGTTTTTCCAGATGAATCGGAAAAATGAATTTCCTACTTGGAAGTTCACCAGACTTTTCACCATGTTTGCTCATCGTTTCTCTTCTGGGTTTGATTTCCAAACAGCACATGAATGCAACACTGTTTGGCAGCCGACGTCCCGGATGCCGGAGCTTCCCAGCAGCATGTGAACGCACCAGAAGACTGTGTGGACTTTTCAAATCAATGCAGGCATTAAACTAAATTACCATGCAACAACAGAGTAACTGTGACGAAAGTAAACTCAGGCAGGACTGTGATTGCATCGCCTCAAACATCTCACACACGTTTCAAGTCTCTGCAAGTTCACTTTTGTACCGTAACGAAATGAATGGAAACGAATGGAAGGAACAAAACCCATATGGTCCTTTAACCTCAGTGTAATTATACAGGACATAGTAGCTACAGTGTAACATGGAGTTTAATGGAGTGTTTCACCTCAGTGTGAACAATAGAGACTGATATAGACGGTGTGTTATAGTGAACATGGACTCACGTCTCCAGCCAGCTGTTGGAAGACTTTGCGAAACTGTTTCTCCTCATCGTTCTCATGGGCTTCAGCGTAGGCTAGAGGTCGACGAGCAGGAGGCTGCACACACACACACACACACACACACACACACACACACACACACACACACACACAAGGTTGAGTTTAGTATAAAGTACAGTGCACAAGTATACAGTGCATTTTAGAAACACTGTTGCTACACATTTCACAAGAATACTAGAACAAATCACAGTCTGAAAAAGCAAAAAAAAAAATGCAAGAAGGCAAAACACACACACTCACACACGCACACACACACACACACACACACACACAAAGAAGCTACTGTTAGATGACACTCACACACATTCCTCAGTCTAAGTGGTTTAGTTTGTTTGCACAGGAAAACTTCCACCCAGTGAAATCTGTGCTGATCCAATCACAGTAATGAGGCTGAATTATAAACTGTTCATTTAGACAGTAAACTTCATCTATTAGGTAAGACTTTACAGACAGTAAGAAGTTTTCAGTACAACACTGTTCAACTAGTTGGTAGTAATGTTACTGATCTAGGAACTGAAGCTTCTCCTACTGTGTCACTCATCATAAGTCACTTCAAACACAAAGAGAGTGTAATATTCAATATATTATCTGTTGGGTCTTATAATGAATAGTATTGAACAGACAGTTGAAAGACATGAGAATGGGTTCGATTACAAGATGAAGAACAGGGTGAAACAGAGAGAGAGAGAGTATGTGTGTGCGTGTGTGTGTGTGTACGTGTGTGTGTGTGTGTGTGTGTGTGTGTGTGTGTGATGGAAGTGAAGAGTTTGACTCACAGGATCTGAAGGAACGAACTGACTGGGGTCGATGTTGCTGTGGAGGAAAAACAGAGAGACAGAGATCAGTACAGAGGGTTAGAACGACTGACTGACTGACTGACTGACTGACTGACTGACTGACTGACAGACTGGCTGACTGACTGACTGACTGACTGACTGGCTGGCTGGCTGACTGACTGACTGACTGACTGACTGACTGGCTGGCTGACTGACTGACTGACTGGCTGGCTGGATGGCTGACTGACTGACTGACTGACTGACTGGCTGACTGACTGACTGACTGACTGACAGACTGAATGACTGACTGACTGACTGGCTGACTGACTGACTGACTGACTGACTGGCTGACTGGCTGACTGACTGACTGGCTGACTGACTTGCTTGCTGGCTCAGCATATAAAACAGGAGAGTGTGTCTTTCAGCATCATTAAAGGTACAAGCTGACTGACTGACTCAGCTGAGAGAGAGTCTATGAATAATAAAACTACTGAGGCAGACTGTGTGTGTGTGTGTGTGTGTGTGTGTGTGTGTGTGTGTGTGTGTGTGTGTGTGTGGTGTGGTGTGTGTGTGTGTTCACCTCACTACATCCAGGATTCCTCCTATCAGTTTCTTTGCCAGAAACATTTTGCTGTCTGTCAGACAGAGAGAGAGACAGAGGGAATAAACAGAACAAAAATTATGATTTTTCCTGTTTAATGACAGAAAACAGAAACAACTGCATCTATCAGACTGAACATGTTCCATACAAACACTGTTTTACAGCCAGTGGAGACGAATAGAAGCTAGACCTGCATCACTACAGCAGCTTCAGCAGGGAAAGAGAGTCCAGTGTCTTTAAACCAGACCATGACCCACAGACACAGAGCTGCGGCCCCATCTGGGCCCCAAACCAGGGCTTAAGAAACACTAAGATACCAGAGGATAAATCCAGGACAGCTCACAGGTGATCACATACAACGGGTCAAGACTAATTCCTGGTTGCAGGTAATGAACTTTATCCAATTATAACACTACTACTACTACTACTAATAATAATAATAATAACAATAACAATAATGTAATAATGATGATGATCCACTGAATTCATACATTGTTTTCTTAAAAACTCTCACCACTGTTAAATACATTAAATCTGTATTAAAAATAAGAACATAGCCTAATTATTATGAAAAATTATAATTAATTATAATTAATTCATAGTAATTAAAATTAGAATTATAATGTACTGACTTGTCTTGCTGACTGACTTGTGCTAAATAACTAAATAACTAATAAAGTGACTGACTGACATACTGTATACCAACTACAGAAACACACAAACATGTAGCCTAAAAAAAAAAAAAAAAATCCCAAACAATTCTTTATTTTTATATTATTTTGTATTATTTTTGTAACATTTTGTATACATTCAGCGCTGATTTGCCTTACAGCACGTCTTTTACAAACTGAGACTGAGCACACCCACGCCCTGCTTCACCATCTTTAGCTTCACTGTCATCAATACTATCAATACTATCAATACTATCAATACTATCAATACTATCAATATCATAACAGCAATAACATCTGTTTCTCCAATCCTTAACAAAGTAATCAGTGTGTTATTCCTGCGGGAACAGACAGGATTCACACGGAAAACCTCCGAAACAAGCAGCTACATGCAGTAGTACAAAGTAATACAGTAAAATAAACACAGAGTGTGCCTCTTAACATGTTTATCATCTTTGATTTTGAATACAGAAAAGCAATGGAGCAGGAGGAGACAGGCTTCCAGTGGAAAACTTTGCTTTTTTCCCCACAAATCACCCACCTTCACCTAATCTCTACTGCAGGATCAAGTGTCAACACAGCACACACACACACTCCTTAAAACACAACACACACTCCTTAAAACACCACACACACTCCTTAAAACACCACACACACTCCTTAAATCCTCCACACACACCTCACCAACACACCAGCATCTGTATGTAAAACCAAGATCCTGAAAAAACAGACATAACCAAGTGAAAATTTTGTGCTACTTACTGAGACTTTGTGCTTCTCTGCAGAGCGAGGGAGAGAGAGTGACAGAGAGCGGGCGAGAGAGGTGGACACACACACACACACACACACTGAGAAAATAAAGAGTGAGAAAGGGAGAGAGAGAGAGAGAGAGAGAGAGAGAGAGAGAGAGAGAGAGAGAGAGAGAGAGAGAGAGAGAGAGAGAGAGAGAGGCACTCCCACTTCCAGAGTCCACAAAACCAGTTGAGCAGAGATCCAAGTTCTTTCTCAATGCATCATCAACCCCGCCCAGCACACACACACACACACACACACACACACACACACACACACACACACACACCTACACACACACACACACACTCCCCTGGGGCAGGAGGGCAGGGACAGGCCGGCTCCAGGTCCTAAAGCCCACCAAGTCCTAGGATGAAGAGATATAAACACAGGAAGCGTTTATGCTGCGTTCAGGTGCTGCTGGGAATGTCTGACACCCGGCTGCTGAACGGCGTTGCGTTCGCCTGCTGATTAATGAAACCTGGAAGAAGGAATTGGAATCGAACTGGAATTTCAGGAAGGTGAATTTAATTCAATAAAATTCTGTGAAATTTCATGTTTTTTGTTTTTTCTTACCAGATATCTGAGATTTCACATAGTGTTATATATTATCAATACTGAATATCATAACATGTTAAAGTTATAAAAGTAATATTTGATGCATGTAATGTAACATGTAATGGTAATCCATACATTATGACTGAATGTGTTTGATTTGTGAAATTGTCTTTTATTTGATTCATGTTTGATTTATAATGTTTATGTTATGTTCTGCATCAAATACCACCTGAACAGTTCCTTTAACATGTTATGATATTCAGTATTGATAATATATAACAATATGTGGAATCTCAGTTATGTGGGAAGAAAAAACAAAAAACATGGAATTTCCCAGAATGTCATTGAATTAAATTAAATTTCCTGAAATTCCAATTCAATTTCCTGGAGGTTTTTTTTTCAAATTCCAATTCCAGTTCCTCAGCTGAATTGGATTTGATGAGTTGATTGATGAACTGAGCCGCCCTGCTGTGGGACAGGCCAGGCGGGTCAGACAGGAGGACGAGGCAGATCTGAGCCTGGTGGGTCACAGAGACTGCCTCTACCGCCCTCTACTGGCTGATGCAGAACAGCCTGAGACTCCACCCGCCTCAACATAAGGCCCGTCTTCTCTGGAGAAATACAGTCAAGACAAGGAAGAAAAGCTGTTCTGTACTCAGTCCAGCGCCTTTCACTTTTTTTTTTACGCTTTTCTTTAACTTAGAAACCCAAGATAAAAAAGAAATATAACTGAAGGGTAGTGAACAGGCCTGTGCACAGCCACTTATAATCAGCTGCTGGAATACAAAACAGTCCAAGCGCACACTGTGAGGCTTTGCTGGCAATATAATTACATCTTTATTCAAATTCAAATTCAAAATTGCTTTATTGGCATGAACGTCACAGCAACAATATTGCCAAAGCATCAAGAATCAATGAAACAAAATAATATCTTTATAGATCTTTATATATCTTTACACATCTTTATTTTTCTCATCGCATTTGCAAAGAGGCTCCTTGTAGAATGTACAGTCTAATTTCCTTAAAGAACACAAAATCCAGGCTTTCGGTTAGTAAACTTACATTTGTGCATAAGGAATTTGGTTAAAATCAAAATTAAGTTCATAAGAAAGAAGGCTTTTTCATCGCTCATACAGTTCTCATTACAAGTACGTGTCCCAATTCCCACAGCACTTTTTTTTTTTGCACTTTTTTTTTCTATTTACTATTTTATTACAACAAGTAAACATACAACAACAACATCAACAAGTTCTCAACACTTTGTGTATACAACTTGATCACAATCACACAATTACAAACACGCCAGGGGGACTAAAGGTTAATAATAAAGACAAAAATAAAGAAAAGAAATAGTTAAATAACTATCTTGTAGCTTAAAGTGGTTATACGTTTTAACAGCTTTTATGTTTGTACATTCGGATATTGAAGAAATGTATTGTTTGGTATATGCAGTTGGCTTTTTGCTTAAGAATTTGGATCTGTGAATATAAAATTTGGTCAAAATAAGAAGCGAATTAATTAACTAGAACTGCGAGCAGAGATTCCTGTCATATTCAGTGAATCCAAACAATACATTTTTCCAAATTAATGTAAAGTGAGGATAGATTTGATCTTTCCCACGGCACCTGAAGGCAGCGCTCGTATCGCGGCGACGTCACCAGGAAGCAGGAAGTACGGAGCTTGTTGTGAGTTGTCGCGGTGGCTTCTTCTCGGCTGCTGCTTCTTCTTCTTCTTCTTCCTGGGCGAGAAATGTCGAGCTCGGCGGGTCCGGCGGGGTCCGGCGTTACCGGGACGGGACTCCGGTCCACACTGCTGGTGCTGCTGCTGCTGGCGACGGAGCTGGGCGGGCCGGTGCGGGCCGTGTCGGAGCCGGGGAAGTGGATCCTGAGCGTCGACAGTGTGAGTTCTCCCTGTCCGCGGCGGGGTTCGTGGTGTTGTGTTCCCGACCTGACGGATCCGCTTTCCCCGGTGTGTCGCGTCACACCGGACTAACGGCTCGCTGAGGGTTTAATACGATAGATTAGACCGACAGAAAGCTGCGGTGTGGTTTTTACTGAGCTTCGGGGTCGGTTCGGGGTGCTGCACGTTACACTGCGTCATAAACTAACGTGTAAACAAAGTCAGCGCGAGACACCGAAGAGGGAAATCTACTCAGTTCCGTTCCGTTCAGTTCAGTTGGGTTCGAAGCTGCTTTACCGGCAGAGCTGGAGACTCGGTTCGACTTGGATTCGAGTCAGTTTTAACTGCTTGAGACTTGACTTAACTTCCTACACGAAGAGAAGAGTTGAGACAAGGGCTGCAACTAACGATTAACGATCGATTAATCGATTTTAGCTTATACCCAAAGTGATTGTTCAAGTGTCTTCCTCAGTCTGACCAGCAGCCAAACAACTCGAAGTAGCCTGTTCATTTTATAATGAGAGGAAACGGAGAAAAGCAGCACATCTTTTTTGAAGCGTTTGTGAAGCTGCAACCAGGAAATGTTTGGTGTTTTTACTGATTAATGACTAAAACGATTAATCTATTATCAGAAGTATAATCTTAGTTTTCTGTCGATCTAATGGACTAATCGTTTCAGCACTACCTGAGACCTGATGCATGAAGAGAAGACTCGAGATAGGGCTGGGCAATATATCGATATTATATCAATATCGTGATATGAGACTAGATATCGTCTTAGATTTTGGATATCGTAATATCGTGATATGGCATAAGTGTCTTTTCCTGGTTTTAAAGGCTGCATTACAGTAAAGTGATGTCATTTTCTGAACTTACCAGACTGTTCTAGCTGTTTTATTATTTGCCTTTACCCACTTAGTCATTATATCCACATTATTTATCAAAAATCTCATTGTGTAAATATTTTGTGAAAGCACCAATGGTCATCCCTACAATATTGTTGCAATATCGATGTCGAGGTATTAGGTCAAAAATATTGTGATATTTGATTTTGTCCATATCCCCCAGCCCTAACTCGAGACTTGACTTGACTCGGGTTCTGGTGACTTGGGACTTGACTCTGACTTGTACTCTGATGACTTGAAAAGGTTTCTAAAGTCTTGACTTGAGATCTTGTGTTTGTGTAAATGACTTAGATTGAAAGTGATGAGATTTGTTCCAGCAGACGACTGAATTTAAATTCTGTTTTCTGAATTTGTATGGAATGATTGAATTTATTGAAGTTGAAACTGATTATAGAAATCAAACTCATGATGCTCTTACCGAGTTTTTATCCTATTAAAACCATATTGCATTGAAAAGTCCTAGATATTTAGTTTTCTTTAAGATATTAAATTGATACTGGACTCTTGATTTGTTCTGACTTGACTTGCTGTTCTACATTTAGACTTGAGACTTGACTTTAATGACATGGGCTTGACTTGGTAATCTACATTTAGACTTGGGACTTGTGCCTCAAGACTTGAGACCGACTGGAAACTTGACTTGGTCACACCATGTTTAGTGGCATGAAATAGAAAAGTACCAGTTAGTAACCAGCTGCACAACAACAAAGGTCCAATAGAATCAAATTAATCAATCAATCAAATTATGTAGGGACATAAAATCTACTTTCCCAGTATTTTTGTTTCCATTCAACTGAAACAGTGTCAGGTTACAGATTTTGCAGCAGTGTGTCACTCTTTATTTTCCTCCGAGAACATATTATTGTAGCTCTAGTTTTAACATTTGAGGGAAAGGATTTCAAAATGAACTTTTTGTACTTACTTATAGGAACCTACTTACAGGAAGATAAGTTTCTCTTACTTCTTCCTGGTTGTCAGTGTGAGAGGAGGCAGTGCTGCTCAGTCTGCACCTGTCCCGCCAGGTGTGCTCACACTTCCTGTAGTGTCACATGGTAACAGAGTTATAATACAGTCAGTCAGGGAGTCTGAGAAAAAATCTAACTGCAATTGCAATTTAAACTGCGATTTATATCATCGCAAGTTTTTCCTGTCATCATTTTTTAATTGTTTAAAAAAAGTGATTTTGTTAAAGGGACGGCCCACACAGTTAAAAACGTTAAAGAGAGAGAGAGAGAGAGAGAGAGAGAGAGAGAGAGAGAGAGAGAGAGAGAGAGGTAACTCTGACGTGTGAAATTCGTTTTTAAACCACAGCAGAACAGCTGTTGTTGTTTACACCCAACAATGACTAAAAATAAAACATTTTAATGAGAAATTGCATATTTTAATTGACTGTCCCTTTAAAAAAAAAACTAGATGTGAGTGTGCAGGATTCACTGAGTTTGAGTCTGGTGAAGGTTTCGATTCTGAAACTCATGGTTCATAAAATCCAGTTTGGACCAAACTCTCTCTGAAGAAATGAACTGCAACCTCTGAGATTTGGAAATTGAAATTTGGAATTTTTTTTTTTTTTTTTCAGTTAATTGTTCAGCAGTTTTCCAGTCTGTTTCTCTGTGGTCAGGAGGAACCTGCATCACATCAGATGTGACGATATCTGATATTTAATAAAAGCCAGATATCGGTCCCGTATATCGGTCTAATCCTAGTTTTCTGTCGCTCCATATCAGGCTTCACATCTCCTTGTGCTCGCTCTGCCTCTCATCGGGTTACGGCGGGTTATTATTTCCATAAAGAGCGCTGCAGCAACAAGTCAGTAACACGACTCCCTCTGCACACTGATTTACTATCAGGTCAATATTTGATCTGCCGTCTTCGTCTCGGTCCGGCTGCTGCTCCTCCTCCTCCTCCTCCTCCTCCTTCTTCTTCTTCTTCTTCTTCTTCTTCTTCTGCTGTCTGAGGCAGGAAACCGGTCCGTCCGGCTCGCTCCTCCTGAGCTGCAGAGTCGTGTTTGGTTTCAGGCCGAGGGTCAAAACTGCTTTCATTTTCCTTTAGGGGATTCAGGACTGAACAAAGGAAGAAGGACTTTAGACGTGACCTCGTTCCCTCAGCCCTCTGTCTGTTTTATGGGCAGTAAATCCAATATTACCGTTTATTGTCTATCAGTAGAGTCATATCGAGAGGAAATATTGATTCAGAGTTATTGCGATGCACAGTTCTGTTTTAAATTCATGAGGAAAAACAAATACGGTAACACTTTAGATCAGGGAACGCATATTAATTATTAATAAGTTGTTTGTGCAAAACAGACTAAAAGCCCAGTTCATGTGCCACAGCTTCTACTGTCTGTTATAAGCACTGATGAGGAGGCTGCTGAGGGAAAACCCAGAGTTAATGGACTCTAGTGGACTCTACTGTACTCTACTGTACTCTATTATACTCTACTGTACTCTACTATACTCTACTATACTCTGCTGACTCTACTATACTCTACTGACTCTACTGACTCTACGTACTCTACTGACTCTACTATACTCTACTGTACTCTACTGATCTCTACTATACTAATCTACTGACTCTACTGTACTCTACTGACTCTACGTACTCTACTGACTCTACTATACTCTACTGTACTCTACTGTTCTCTACTATACTAATCTACTGACTCTACTGTACTCTACTGACTCTGCTGTACTCTACTATACTGATTCTACTGTACTCTACTGACTACTGGATTCTACTGACTCTACTGTACTCGACTGACTCTACTGGATTGTACTGACTCTACTGTACTCTACTGTACTCTACTATACTCTTCTATACTCTACTGACTCTACTGGACTCTACTGACTCTGCTGACTCTACTGTACTCTACTGTATTCTACCGACTCTACTGGACTCTACTGGCTCTACAGACTACTTGACTCTGCTGACTCTACTGTACTCTACTGACTCTACTGGACTCGACTGACTCTACCGGACGCTACTGTACTCTACTGACTGCTGGGCTCTACTGACTCTACTGGACGCTACTATACTCCACTGTACTCTACTGTGCTCTACTGGACTCTACTGTACTCTGCTAGACTCTACTGTACTCTACTGGCTCTACAGACTACTTGACTCTGCTGACTCTACTGTACTCTACTGACTCTACCGGACTCGACTGACTCTACCGGACGCTACTGGGCTCTACTGACTCTACTGGATGCTACTGTACTCTACTGTACTCTACTGTACTCTACTGGCTCTACTGGCTCTACAGACTACTTGACTCTGCTGACTCTGCTGTACTCCACTGACTCTACTGGACTCGACTGACTCTACCGGACGCTACTGTACTCTACTGACTACTGGGCTCTACTGACTCTACTGGATGCTACCATACTCTACTGTACTCTACTGTACTCTACTGGGCTCTACTGGTGCCACACTTTATTCTCCCCTTACCTGTAGACTTCTTGTTATTCTTACTCTCTGAAGTGTAACTGTGTGTGTCTGTGTGTTTCAGGAGTCGCTGAAGAAGCACAGCCTCTTCCTCTACACTAAAACTCTGTTCAACAGCAGCATCATCAGACTCAGCGGTAAGTCAAACCTCCGGACGGCAGGTAGAAGAGGAACTAGAACTTTAACTTCTATTCTATTCTATTATAAAGACCCTCACAGGACCAGGAGTGATGGCAGGTTCAGCCTGGAAAACAAACCCCCCTACCTGCTCGTTCACACTGTGAGCAGCTCGGAGGCTCCGACTGGACTGAGGAGCAGAGCTGTGACCAAGTCCACTTTGCTCGAGTCCCAAGTCGGTCTCAAGTCTTCAGGCTCAAGTCTCAAGTCAAGTCCCAAGTCTAAATGTAGATTACCAAGTCAAGCCCATGTCATTAAAGTTAAGTCTCAAGTCTAAATGTAGAACAGCAAGTCAAGTCAGAACAAATCAAGAGTCCAGTATCAATTTAATATCTTAAAGAAAACTAAATATCTAGGACTTTTCAATGCAATATGGTTTTAATAGGATAAAAACTTGGTAAGAGCATCATGAGTTTGATTTCTATAATCAGTTTCAACTTCAATAAATTCAATCATTCCATACAAATTCAGAAAACAGAATTTAAATTCAGTCGTCTGCTGGAACAAATCGCATCACTTTCAATCTAAGTCATTTACACAAACACAAGATCTCAAGTCAAGACTTTAGAAACCTTTTCAAGTCATCAGAGTACAAGTCAGAGTCCCAAGTCACCAGAACCCAAGTCAAGTCTCAAGTCTTCTCCTCATGCATCAAGTCAAGTCTCAAGCAATTTAAACTGACTCAAGTCCCCGCCTCTGCTGAGGAAGGATGATGACTTTAAAAATTAAACAAACGCAAAGTGAAGGGTTTCATTTGAATGACTGCAGAGAAAGAGACAGACAGCAGCTGTTATGATTCCAACTAGATGTTCGGCCGAACCTCTTGTCAAGTTTTGGAAGTGTGTGTAGTATGAACCAATTTAGCCACAAAGAGTGATGTATTTATATTTTGTGTCACTTTGGTATCGCCTTTCCTAACATTACACTGTTTCCAGGAGAATTCCAGGCAGTGGGGTTTTTTGGTCATTGTTTATGTTTTCTATCTCTTTAATATTAATTCTTACAATTTTTGTACGATTAAAGATATTTTTAATCGGTTTTGCCAAACCGCTCAGGCTCATTCACTCCCATTCAATTCCAAATGGCATAGAAAACATCTGGAGGCCCTAAAACACTTCAACACCGTTAAAATCAGCTGTTGGTGATTTTTGTGTGTGTTTGTGTTTGTGTGTGTGTGTGTGTGTGTGTGTGTGTGTGTGTGTGTGTGTGTGTGTGTGTGTGTGTGTGTGTGTGTGTGTGTGTATATGCAGTGCTGTCAGACACCTGTGACCCCTCCTCTCCGGTCAAGCTGAATGTCTCCTGGTATCTGAGGAACTCTCACTGCTACGACGAGATCTTCAACCCCGACGTAAGACTCACTCTACTCTGTACTCTATTCTACTCTATTCTGACTCTACTGGACTCTACTGGACGCTACTGTACTCTACTGGGCTCTACTGGGCTCTACTGGACTCTACTGGGCTCTACTGACTCTGCTGTTCTCTACTATACTGACTCTACTGGACTCTACTGGACTCTGCTGGACTCTACTGGACGCTACTGTACTCTACTGTACTCTACTGTAATCTACTGGACTCTACTGTACTCTACTGACTCTGCTGTGTTCTATTCTATTCCACACTGTTCCTCTCTATGCTACTCTATTATACTGTACTCTACTCCATGCTACTCCACTCTTCTACATTCTACTGTATTCCATTATATTCTACTCTGCTGTACTATACTGTACTCTGCTCTACTGTAGTATCTTTCACTCTATTCCACTCTTCTGTACTTCTATTCTTCTCCACTTTACTCTACTTTACACTGTCCAGTTCTGTCTTCTTCTGTTCTCTGTTCATTATGGGTAGTGACCAGAATATCTTGAACGGTAAGTAATGGAGGTGGTTCTATTCTATTCTATTCTATTCTATTCTATCCTCCACCTCCTCACGTCGTGTTCAGGTGATAACACTGACCTGCAGGCTTAATCTCTGACAGACCGCAGTGTTTCCTCTGTGGTTTTCTGCTGATGTGCTGCTACATAAAATCACATCATTGTCCCCGTCCTGAATCCTGATTGGCTGAGTCACTCTGTAAACACCTGAGACCAGAAGTTAAATATTAACACATTAACTGAAAATCAACACCCACACTGGCACTAGAGCCACAATGCTAAGTTCAAGATTAACATTCAGGTATTATTATTTAGTATTCAATAGAACAGGCAGGATAAAAGTCAGTAGAACAAGATAAAAGTCAGTAGAACAAGATAAATGTCAGTAGAACAAGATAAATGTCAGTAGAACATGGCACCAGCCTTCAACAGTCATACGGGGAGAAAGCAGGAGAGAGACCAGAATGCACTGCAGCAGAGAGACAGGTTGAGGTTTGAGTAAAGGGGAGACTCACTTTTACAAGACTGGAAAAACCCGTCTCTCTCTGGCCTGTTGTCTCTCTCTCCACCTACACATCAAACCCACAGCTGAGAGCCACAGCTTCCTGTTCCTCATCAGAGACTCAAATCACTAATCAAAACTCACCTTTTCAGAACTGCTTTTAATGTGTGGTTAATGTTGTGTGGTATATGTTTTTATTGGGTTGTTTTCTATGATCATTTTAACTTATATAAGTGCCTTGGAGTACCCTGAGAAGTGCTCTATAAAATATATGTATTATTAGTAGTAGTAGTAGTAGTAGTAGTAGTATTATTCTGAGTAAAACTGAGTAGAACATGCAGGATAAAAGTCAGTAGAACAAGATAAAAGTCAGTAGAACAAGATAAAAGTCAGTAGAACAAAATAAGTCAGTAGAATATGCAGGATAAAAGTCAGTAGAACAAGATAAAAGTCAGTAGAACAAGATAAAAGTCAGTAGAACAAGATAAAAGTCAGTAGAACATGCAGGATAGAAGTCAGTAGAACATGCAGGATAGAAGTCAGTAGAACAAGATAAAAGTCAGAACATGCAGAATAAAAGTCAGTAGAACATGCAGGATAAAAGTCAGTAGAACATGCAGGAAAAAAGTCAGTAGAACATGCAGAATAAAGTCAGTAGAACAAGAAAAAGTCAGTAGAACATGCAGGATAAAGTCAGTAGAACATGCAGGATTAAGTCAGTAGAACAAGAAAAAGTCAGTAGAACATGCAGGATAAAGTCAGTAGAACATGCAGGATTAAGTCAGTAGAACAAGAAAAAGTCAGTAGAACATGCAGGATAAAGTCAGTAGAACATGCAGGATAAAGTCAGTAGAACATGCAGGATAAAGTCAGTAGAACATGCAGGATAAAGTCAGTAGAACATGCAGGATAAAGTCAGTAGAACATGCAGGATAAAGTTAGTAGAACAAGATAAAGTCAGTAGAACATGCAGGATAATTAACATTCAGATATTATTTATTCATTATTGATTAAAATTATTTTTCTGTGGAAAATACTTTCAGTCCCAACATGTTTTGGAATCAGTTGTATGAAATTGAATAAAACTTCTTAGAGACACACGTTCTGTCTGTCTGTCTGTCTGTCTGTCTGTCTGTCTGCCTGTGTGTCTGTGTGTTTGTTTGTTTGTTTGTTTGTTGACTTGTTGACTTGTTGACTTGTTTACCAGTGGTTGGTCCAGGAGACGAGGGTCAGAAGTTACTTCCAGTCGACGGAGGTCAAGGAAGGAGGAGGAAGTGGATTCTACATTTTCCACCAGTATCCTCTGATCACCTGCCAGCATGACATCATGTCACACAAGGTCACACACACACACACACACACACACAGACACACGCACACACACCGACAGACCCCCAGTCATGCATACATACACGCTCTCACACACACACACACAGCTAGCCCACCTACATGGGCTGTTAATGAGCGGAGCAAACCAGTTATACTCTCATTACTGATTATGACACTGCTCCAGAATGGAAGTAAATGGTGAAAAATACTTCAGAAATGGGTAATATTACAGAAATAGATACAGTAATCACAACATTAAGACATTTTAGCAGAGATTTTGGGTATCCATGTTGCTCAGCAAACTATGGCACATATAGTATGTAATCAAAATGTCATGGGTTCCATCAATGTTGACATCGTGGATTCAATCTTTGCATGTCACCCACAGTCTATCTCTCTTTTTCTCCCTCTCACTGTCTCTCATTAACAAGCTGAGATGATGAAAAAAAAGGTTCTTTTAATTTAAAAAATGCTCAAAAAGTCTAAGAAATGAAGTCAAAGCCAGTTCCTTAAATGTCCTTTTTTGAGGCTTGATACCCCAACTGACTGGCTTTTCCCCTTTGATGG
Source organism: Centroberyx affinis (assembly GCF_046629955.1). NCBI lineage: Eukaryota > Metazoa > Chordata > Actinopteri > Beryciformes > Berycidae > Centroberyx > Centroberyx affinis. The sequence continues at coordinate 4,811 of NW_027282559.1, read as the reverse complement.
TGTTTTGCACCATGAACCATAATTCCTAAAACTATCCACTGAAACAGTAAAAACGTATTTCCTTATTTCCTTTTCTCTCTCTCTCTCTCTCTCTCTCTCTCTCTCTCTCTCTCTTGCTCTCTCTCTCTCTCTTGCTCTCTCTCTATTAAGGAAGGGACCTTAGTGGTAAGAGATTCCACATTGAGAGATAGATGAAGGAAGAGAGAAACTGTGTCACTGACAAGAAAATCTTTGCTCACACACACAGAAAGATTCATTATAATCATAATTTCATTAGGCTGGATAGTTATCATGATTGACAGCTGATAGTATGATGGTAACCCTAACCCTAACCCTAAACCTAAACCTGACCTAAACCTAACTCTAAACCTATGTAAAGCAGGGAATAGCTAAAAAAAGAGCATTCTGGATAAATGAAGGCTTAAAAACTAGATTGTCAGTATTTCTGTTCAACAAGTTGCAGCAATGTACGGTATATGGGCAATTTTGTCAACAACTGCACAAGTCCAATACAGTGTTGACATCAATTCGGTTCCATTTGCCAATTACCAGACAGCCCATTTATCATCACCTCTCCCCAGACTGACAAACTTCTCAGCAAGAGGCAATAAGAATAAAGAGCCGCCTGTCCCCCACTTCTCATTAGGACGCTAAAGAGACCCCCCCAAAGCTTAATTATTTATCCGCATTAATATCCGTTCAATTATTAATGATAGGTGTGGGTGTGTGCGAGGGCCAAAGATCAGCCCTCCTTTACCTCGGCTCCTTCCTGACTAATGGATGAGGGAGAAGAGTCCTTCATGTATTATTACTGGAGGGAACCTATACCTGGGAGGGAGAGAGAGAGGGAGGGAGAGAGAGCTCAGTGAATGATAATCAGCGTTTAGCATGCAAACATCTCCTCTGTACCTCGCTGGCATATCAATGTTTGAGGGGACTTATGGCAGAAAGTGGAGGGATGGTGGATCTAGAATTTACTTTACTGTCAGTGAAATCCCTCCAACATATCCGTTTTGTGCATAAGGAAGAAATAAACTGCATTGCATATTGCATATTTGATTTAAATGTGATGCTGGTGGATGAACTGTAGCAGAAAGTTCAGTCATTCAAACATTCAGGACATTTTGGGAAAGAAGTGCTCATTCCCCCCTTTTAAGGTGATGGTCCTTTTCATCAATGTTTGCACTCACAGATTTCATCATCAAATCTGATTAGGACAGATTTTATGATTGTACATAATTATTGTATTTTCTCATCTCAGGATGCTGAGCTTATGATGTATGATGTTTAAGAGTTGTTTTAAGACAATTGAAGTGAATAAAGCCCGTTATTGTTAGATAACTGTCACTACTCATTGTTGACTGTGTTATTGGCCCTTTATGCTTCATTTGTAACCCTAGTTTGTGTCTCTCCTTGCCTGTAGTGGAATGGTTATATTCAGTTCTCTTGCGTGCCAGTTTTTCACTTGCTTTACACTGACACCTAGTGGACATTTACAGTATTGCAAAGCTGAATTCGGGCCAACCCATATGCAAAAACTATATGTATATATTTGCATACATTTTAACAATATATATGTCCTTGATGTCATATGTGTTATACATGCATTTACATGTATTTACCTAAATGGTACAGGAATACATTTGATTAAATGTGTATTATCCAAAGATATATTATCCAGAGTTTCTTTTGGAATATGAGCTTAACCCATCATACATTACTCCTGAATATATAAAGGCCTACTGATATTTCTAAAATCTACTTCCCAGGATGTATACATATATTTACTCACATTTTGAAAAATGTTGCCAGATATATTTTTCATAAATATATTTAGCCTACTTATATTTTGAAATACGGTATGTCAGTTTGCTTAGATTGTCCCAAAGTTCATCCCTGGCCCAGGTGCAGTCTAAGCAGATGAAAGCTTCATTCAAAGCAATTGAAAACATTTCTATAAATAAATTCCTATGTACCCTCATGCAAAAATCATGAATAACCCTTTAACATTCCTATAGGGAGTAGGGATCATATTGTTTTTTTCCTATAGTATCTCTAGCATATTCCTAAAATATTTTTGTTGGAACTTGGATCTTTAGTTACTTTAACAGCCTAGAAAGCAAGCTGATTATTGGGTAGTTGGAGGAGTTATAGATTCTCTGTAGGTTTATTATAACGTGTGCATGCCATATGATAATGTCTCAAGTGAAACACATATCAAACATGACTAAGCAACTTACACATCACAGCCACTAGATGTCACCCAAGTAATATATTTTCTGTTCTTTCCCAGTTTTTCAGAGAGGGATGAACAGCTGAACAGCATTATCAGGTCGTTAAGCCCAGGGGTTCCCACACTTTTTCATATCAAGCACTCCCATATAGATATGCTTTAGACCACAGATCCTCATTTGATAATATCTTTGTCCCAGGAGCTCCATCTGAGAGGATTTTGGTTGTCTCTATTGCAGGTGGGAGAGAGAGAGTGAGAGAGTGAAACCTCTGATCAGACTAGTCATCATATTATACATTCTCTCATTGTGCTAACTTCAAGTGAATGCAATAAGACTAAATTTAGACTAATCCTCATTTTGCTGTGGATCCCTTGCAACCTCCTAAAAGACTCATGAAGGTTCCTGGTTGCCAGTTTGGGAACCACTGAGCCACAGAAATCTTTTACTCAAACAACTGAATGTTCAGCAAAACAAAAACTACTCACCACACTGTTAAATTAGGCTACTGTTATTTTACTAATAAGCAAGGTCGGATGTAACTATCCCTTATGCTATTTAACTGTAATACTCCTGTGTAGAGTAGAAACCTGCCTTGGCTGGGAGGAAAAGACAGTACATGTATGTCAGCAGTCAGAGATGGATTCTCCTGAATTATCTAAAGAATGAAACAGACTCTAGTTCCCCTCTTCTTCCACTAGGTGGCAGCACAACCATACAACTCTACACAGGAGAGACAGAAACTATTGCCTCTGTCTTCCATGACAACTCTTTGGTTTCTACACAGTGGCCTATGGATTTTAACCCATCTAACAATTTTTTTAGTTTGTACAAACAGACTAGATTCACCTGAAACAAAATGGGTATAATAAATCCATACCATCCACCACACAGAGAAGCCCTGCATCTTATTTTCTAGGCAGGATACCTAAATATGATCCATAAAAGTGAAATTCTGGGAGCCAAAAAACAGCCTCATAGTAAAAAAAAATAATTGCCAATTGATCATTAACGACTTACTGATTAAACATCGAAGTACAGAAAATGACATATCAATATGTAATAATCATATGCATTTCATTTTTATTTTTAAAGGATCCTAAATGACTCCCAGAATTTCACTTTTGTGGTTCATGTCTAGGTTTCATGCCAATGAAATAAGATGCAGGGATTTTCTGTGTTGTGGAGGTTATGGTTCATTACCAGCGCAGCCCTATTTACTGTTGAAAAGAAAAGAAAAACCGTGTCGAATATTTATTATTTGAAGACAGAGGACGCCATTAAAACCAAATCAAACAAATCACATGTATTCTCTTTACAATTGGCTAAATAGGCCTAACGAAAATGTGCATGGTTAAAATGCTGTTTGTGTTTTAAACCCGCTTAAATAGATTTAGACTGAAATTAAACCAACTCATCTTGGTAAAAATTGGATTTTTAAGACATGTGATGCCTCTATTTAACCTCTCTCAGTGAATTTAATAACTTGTTTGTTTCTGTTTTACAGCAGATGATTCTGACACTGTGAACCTCATGTCTCTACATCATGCCTTTATGCCTCTATAACAGTCTGTAGCTTAGTATCAGGATCATTTAAAATGTAATGAGCAACTGGGTGACAGTCTGCGTTTTTTCCTTTACGAGAAAGAACAGGAACCCTATAATAGTACAAATATCACAGATAGGTTCCCATTGAAATATTACAGTGAGACCATAGGAGGTGAAAACCACCATTAAGTACAATAAAGTCACTATAAACTCATTATAGAGTACCACATGCACTTAAAGTCCCTATAGGAATATTATAGGAATATAGTGTTTTTTCGTTAGGGTTGTTTCCTTATGAATTAAATTCTCTTTACGGGCAATTTTGGAGCAAGTTTGTCTTCCAAAACATTCCCGGAGATAACGCGAAGCAAACAACTTGGTGTTAGTGCAAGAGTGTTGCCAGGTTTGAACGCGGTTCCAGCGATAACTGTAAAATACAGCCTCCTCTTTCTTTAGGCCTGTAATTTGGCCATGATACACGGCCGGCATGTTCGAGCAAAATGTGGAATATCAAGCCGGGATGAGGAGAGACGACTAGAACGAAATTGGGAGTGAAGAAATGTAAAGAAAACTACTATGAGGAGCAGAAAGATTAAGAAATAATAAGAAAAATGCAGAAAAATACTCTTGGTCTTGGGGTAAGTGACCATTACTGTACATTTCCTGCAATTGGTGTTAGTGTATTATTGTAATACAGTCTGGAAGAAAACACAAGCCCAGTGAATCCGAGTACAAAAAACGTGGAAACTTGATTTTCTCGACTCAGGTATGGAACCTGAACACACCGTCATGCCTTTACATTCAGACAGAGCAGAGCATCAGCTTTTGTGAAGACTAGTGAAGTGTGTGTGTGTGCGTGTGTGTGTGTGTGTGTGTGTGTGTGTGTGTGTGTGTGTGTGTGTGTGTGTGTGTGTGTGTGTGCGTGTGTGTGTGTGTGTGCGCGTGCTGCACGCGCGCGCGCACCTGCTGCAGCCTAGGTACCCCGGCACCTATATAGGCTACTCAATAAAAACAGGGGCTGCAATCCGTCAG
>NW_027282558.1:52500-81525 GCF_046629955.1 Centroberyx affinis | reverse complement strand
CAGACCGTCTTAATTAGTCTAGTCCAACCTGAGAATCTGAGACCAGTCTAAGGCTTAGACCGGACGGGTGGAGCAGGCGGCAGAGAAGTTCTGGTTTCTACTAACAGGGATCATGACAGAAAACATGTTATTTGGGCCCAGGGTTCAAAATACTGAACTATTCCTTTAAATAGTGAAGGAAGGAAGGGAGGGAGGAAGGGAGGGAGGATGGGAGGAAGGGAGGAAGGTCACTCAACAGACTGACTAATTGATTGGATGATTGATCCTGGTCCAGCAGCCTGTGGACTGCAGCAGATCAGAGCTTCCTGTTCAGATCTGATCTGAGCCACATGAGACTCACACTGCTTCAACAGAACCAGACAGAGATCCTGCTGGATCTGGATCTGATCCTGGACCAGACACACAGAGAGACACTTTTCTTTGAATAATTGCAATTTTCTATTGTTAAGTTTTTTATTGTTATTATTGCAACTTTTATTATCACTTTTCTGCTTTGGCAACAGATGAAGTATTTAATACTTAATCATTATTGATCACTAAGCTTTGGTAATATATACTGAACTGTCCTTCATGCCAATAAAGCTCATTGAATTGAATTGAATTGAATTGAATCGAGAGAGAGAGAGAGAGAGAGAGAGAGAGAGAGAGAGAGAGAGAGAGAGAGAGAGAGAGAGAGAGAGAGAGAGAGAGAGAGAGAGAGAGAGAGAGAGAGCAGTAGTACTGAAACGATTAGTCCATTAATCATCATTTTAATAATCAATTAATTGTTTTACTAATTTTCAAGTAAAAATCCCAAACATTTGCTGCTTCACAAATACTGAAGCTGTTTCTCTGTTTCATCTCATGAATCCTTTGTGTTTCTGTCTCATACTGACTGATGGACATCTGGCTTTATTTTAGACATTTTATAGACTAAACGATTAATCGATTAGCCTAGTTGAAAAAATATTTAGTTGCTACAGAGAGAGAGCGAGAGAGAGAGAGAGAGCGAGCATCAGCTCTGTACGGACAGACAGACAGACAGACAGACAGACAGACAGACAGACAGACAGACAGGTACCTGTCTACCTACCGGTCTTGCAGGGTCCCTTCCCTTTAGTCTTCAGCTGTGTTTTGGAGAAGGACGCCTCTCTGAAACTGACACATGTTCATGTACGTTCTGCCGTCCGAGCCGCACACCGCCTGTTGCTCCACACACACACACACGCTCTCCTCCTCCCCCCCTCCCCCTCCCCCTCCCCCCTCTCCGCCGCCCGGCCGCGGGTCCGCCTGGCACCGCAGGCCGGTCCCGCACAGGCCGTAGAAGCCGCCCGGCTCCCCCGGGTCGCAGGCCTGGCCCTCCAGGTTGCCGCACTCCTTGCAGCAGCCGCAGGAGTCCAGCACCAGGCCGGCCCGGCAGCCCCGGGCCGCGGGGCACAGCTCCGCCTCGCACCGCCCGCAGCCCGTCCCGTTCCGCCCGGCGAACTCCTCGTCCAGCCGGTCGTAGTCCAGCAGCGGGTCGGTGAGCCGGTCGGGCCGGCCGGGCCGGTCCGTGGTGTGTTCGGGGAGTCTGTTGGGGAGTCCCGGGCAGGGGCGGAGGTTCAGACAGAGAACCAGCAGAACCGAACCCAGCACCGCCCGCATCTTCATCTCCAAACCCTCTAAACCTGAATCCGGTCAGCTGGTCTCACTGCTGCACGAGACAGATGCTGTTCCGTCGGTTCCTCATACGGTCACCGGGACCGGACAGGCAGCACCGGGTCGGCTGGTTCCTCCACAGATTCCGGATGAACCGACCGGTCTGTCTGTTGTTCAGTCTGTTGTTCAGTCTGTCTGTTGTTAAGCTTCACATTCCTCTCTGACTCCTGAACACAGAACAGCCTCCGTTACGTTTCTGACACAAAACTCCGCTGGTCAAAAGAGAAAATGTTCAAAGTTTTCGGTTTTGATGAAAAAGTTGATCCGTTTGGTTCCGTTCACAGACAGACTGTCTGTCTGTCTGCCTGTCTGCCTGTCTCTCTGTCTATCTCTCTCTCTCTCTGTCTCTCTGTCTCTCTGTAACCGTTCAGTCAGGTCGCTGAGGTTTAAACAACTGAGCTGCTCGCGCTGCGGACCGGACAGGCACGAGACAGCAGAGTCAAGCTCGCCAGAATGTAACACTGAACTTCCGGTCACCACATTCAAAATAAAACCGTTAGACTGACGAACGCGTGGAGAATTGAAAGCGGGACGTTAAAACTCAGCATCCTCTTAAATCTCTTCTTAAGATTCACTTTTATCTCATGGCTTTTTCTTAACTGATGGCATTTGTTGTAGCCTAACTTTTGTAATTATTTTTATCTTGTTTATATCTTAATTTTTGGATCTTATCTACTTTTATTATCTGTTTTTATTGCAAAGCACTTTGTAACTTTGTTTTTGAAAGGTGCTATATAAATAAAGTTATTATTATTATTATTTATGGACAGATCATACATTTTTTTTGCAAAACGTCCTTCCTGTAGCAGATAATATTCAGAACGAGTCGTGACTGAATGTGTTTGCTGTCTTTCACACACTGAACTGCTCCAGACAGCTTGAAGTCCATGTCAGTCACATTTTATATCCTGAAGTCCAGTCCAGAATGAGCCTGACTGAAACCTTCAGACCGTCAGACTCAGACAGCAGGCTGAGAAACATCATGACAGGAAGACAGACTGCAGTTCTCAAGATTGGACTGCCACTCATTTTCTTTGTTGATAAGCTCACTTTGTTAATAAACCAACATGTTTTGACGTGCGTCATAAAGCTTCTTGGGTGTTGCTGTCTTATTGGGGTTTTATGCAGATTAGATTATTTTTTGACAGGCTCTCCTTTCACACTAAAATCTGTTTTTGATGAAGCAGAATATCAGTTCTCATAAAGAACCTGGACCACAGATAGACAGGCGCTCAGTTAAGAGTCTCCATGCTGACTGTGGGAGGAACCCAGGAGAACATGGGGAGAACATGGGGAGAACATGGGGAGAACATGCAGATTCCACACAGAAAGAACCAGCTGGCTGTGTTCAGAGTCAGGCCTCCACCCAGCAGAGAGGTCTGCTGCGTTATAACAAACAGCCAGTGTTCAGCAGACAGACACAGTCTGTCAGGGCAGCAGGTCTGTTTAACAGATCAGTGTCTCAGACCTGGAAACCCCAACGCATGTTTTTTTTCTTTTCATTTTTTTCCCCACGTCACGTTTTACGCTTTTATTTTGAAGGCAAACCTTCCTTATTTCCGGTCTTGTTCTGGCTAACTTGACTCAGCTGAGGCGGCCGGTAGCGGCTGCAGCCTCTTTGAAGTGAACGGATCAGCGCGCGCAGCAGCAGCTGTGTCTCCTGCTCCCCTCCCCCCGCGAGCAGCCGGGAAACTCATCACCGGTCCGCATGGGTCGAACGGTTCAGAGTGCTGGAGGGGGTTCTAGGAGTCTTTGAGGGGGTTCCAGGGTTCTTAAGGAGGTTCCAGGGTCCTTGAGGGGCTTCCTGGATTCCTTCAGGGGCTTCCAGGGGTCCTTGAAGGAGTTCTAGGAGTTCTTGAGAGATTCCAGCAGTTCTTGAGTGGGTTCCAACAGTTTTTTCTTTTTTTTTTTTCGGGGGGTGGGGGTGGTGTTCTTGAGGTGGTTCCATGGGTCCTTGAGGTTCCAGCATTTCTTGAGGGGATTCCTTGAGAGGGTTCCAGGGTCCTTGAAGAAGTTCCAGTGTTCTTAAGGAGGTTCCTGGATTCCTTGAGGGGGTTCCAGGAGTCCTTGAATGAGTTCTAGGAGTTCTTGAGAGATTCCAGCAGTTCTTGAGGGGGGTTCCGGAGTCCTTGAGGTGGTTCTATGGGTCCTTGACGAGGTTCCAGCAGTTCTTGAGGGGGTTTCAGGAGTCCTTGAGCGGGTTCAAAGGTCTTGTCCTCCTTCCAGGAGTCCTTGATGGAGTTCTAGTAGGTCTTGAGAGGTTCCAGCAGTTCATAAAGGGGTTCTAGGGGTCCTTGAGGGGGTTCCAGGGTCTGCAGCCAAATGAGGAAAAGACTCTTGCAGTATCAGGTTTCTCTTTCAGCTACAGTACAGTTCAACATCCAATACTAAATCAATAACCATTAAAATCCTCCTAAATCTGATCAGATGTTTGGGTTCCAAGCAGCCGACACGCAGCCTGGCCCCTGCAGCTCAGCCCAGGAAACCCTGTACATGACCCTGTGTGAGTCTGAGTCTGAGTTTCATCAATATAAAGTCAGAACAGTCCTGGAGCTTCACTGCAGGATGAAGTCAGTAAACTTACCTGGAAAGCTTTAATGAAACTTCATGACAGAAACATTCAGGAAGGTTTCTGTCTGTATCAGTTCAGTGAGCTGCCACCAATAATCAATCACAGTAACCCTCATCAATAACCCTCATATCTCCACCTGTCCCCAAAACTGTAGTTATTTAAACAGTTTATATAGTTTGAACTGACTTCTACTGTTTGGTTCCATTGTTCGGTCTCTGCTGAACCTTCAGGTTTATTTAACTGAGTCGATCAGACTGAAGCTTCAGAGCGTTCAGCATGTTGTAGAGCTGCTGATAGAATACAGAGGTGGAAAGTAACTAAGTACATTTACATTTACTCAAGTACTGTACTTAAGTACAGTTTTGAGATACTTGTACTTGAGTATTTCCATTTGATGCTACTTTATACTTCCACTCCACTACATTTCAGAGGGAAATATTGTACTTTCTACTCCACTACATTTATTTGACAGCTTTAGTTACTTTTCAGATGGAGATTTGACACAATGGATAATATAACAAGCTTTTAAAATACAACACATTGTTAAAGATGAAACCAGTGGTTTCCAACCTTTTTGTCTTTTGACGTCTTACAGAAAGCAGTGTGTAGTCGGGTCACATTTCAGATGTCTATGAGTTGTTAACAGCTCCACCAAATAGTGATTTTTCCCTCTAAACCTCACATGGTTTCATTTCAATAAATGTTCAAATGATCCAATATTTCAGCAAAAATCAAAGATTAGAGAAAAAGTCCAAAAACTGAAAACAGATTTGTGTATCAGAACTTTGTTTTTTCTTCTTTCCTCTCCATTAATCATCTCACGACCCCTCAGATTTATCCGGTGACCCTTTGGAGGGGCCCGACCCCTAGGTCGGGAACCACCGGACTAAACTAGCTAACTGTATATAAAGTAGTTCAAACTAGCTCCACCTCCAGCAGCTACAACAGTAACATGCTGCTTACACACTGATGCTTCAGTATTAATAATCTAATGATGTCATGTATAATAAAATATCAGTCAGAGGGACCAAACCACTACTTTTACTTTAATACTTTAACTACATTTTGCTGCTAATACTTATGTACTTTTACTGAAGTAGGATTTTTCATGCAGGACTTTTACTTGTAATGGAGTATTTTTACATTGCTGTATTGGTACTTTTCCTGAAGTAAAGGATCAGAGAACTTCTTCCACCTCTGATAGAATGTGATCTGCTATAAAACACCAGTGTTGTCCTGCAGTAATACAGAGATGCAGCTGGACTGTATGTCTCCATACAGAAGTCACACAAACCATATGAAGTGTGTTCTGCTGCTGTGTGACGTCTGAACTCATCTGCTGCTCAACAGAGAACCGACCTGCTGTGTAAAATCACACTGAGTCTCTTCCAGCTGTATCTTCTGATCCCAGACCAGTTTCTCCCAGCAGCCTCGCTGGCAGACGGCGTTCAGCGGAGTCTAAACTGAACTTTAAACCTCAGTGTGTTTCCACCATGTGTCTCGGTAAGAGCGCTCACTCCTCTGCTGCTTTTAGAGCTGCAAATTAAATGTTGAAAATAAAGCAGCAGCCTGTCAGACACGCAGCCAAATATAGACTGAGCAGCAGCATGTGGTTTCCCTGCTGCACAGAAACCAGATCCAGACCGGAACAGGTAGACGACACACAGTGTAATCCAGACTGTACAGCAGCTGTGGGTCAGTTCAGTCTGCTCACTGCAGGATTCTGGACTGTGCTGAACCTCCCTGGCTGTTGGAGCCTGTCTGAACAGGCTGGCAGCTCAGCCTTCAGCCTGCTGCTGTAGAGGCTGAGTTACTTCCCCTGGTCCCCCTCTCACCAGGTGTCATGATGTCAGCTCAGCACTGTTCAGCCTGCTGGGTATGGGATCAGTAAAGCAGTGATTCTCAACCTTTTTCATATCGTAATTTAGTCCACATCAGGGCCACGGACCCCCATTTGATGAGATTTTGTCTCTTGGACCCAAATCTGTGAATATTTTTAGTGTCAGATATGATTTTGTCCAGAATCCCATGACTGTCTGTATTGTAGGTAGAGAGACAACAGAGAAACTATGATCAAAATAGTCATTCTTCTACATTCTCCAATTGTGTTAACTTCTAGTAAATTAAATAATGCTGAAGTTTAACCATTCATCAATTTGACTGGGGACCCCCTGGAACCCCCTCAAGGACCCCTGGTGGTCCACGGACCCCACGTTGAGAACCACTGCAGTAAAGGGTCAAAAAGATTCTGAGCTTGTGAAATGATTTTTACCAATAATCTGAGACAGTCAGCATCTGAGAACACATGAAAACATGAATGTATTTGAATGTGTAAAAAAAATATTTAAGCAAACAAAAATCATTTGTAAATGTGTAGAAAAGATTTGTAGCTGTGAACAACATTTTGTGAACGTGTAAAAAAAAATTGTGCAAAAATGATTTAAAATGTGAGGTTTAAAAAAAAAAAAAAACAATTCTGAGCAAACAGAAAGACTTTGTGAACATGTGATAAAATATTCAGAACAGCAGACAGCAGCAAAGTTGAAGTCTGTTGGTGAGACAAGTTTGAATCTGAGTCTGATGAGCCAATGGGAACGCTGCTCTTTAGACCGTCCAATCAGGGGGCGAGTGGCTCTGGTGTGCCGCTCATTATCATTTTTGTAAGAAATAACAGACTAACAAAGTGTTTTTTTCAAAGCGGTTGAGCGGTTGTCGTTGTTTATTACCGGAGAGTTTTCCCTACCTGTAGCCGCCGGGCCGCGGCGTCTCACGTTTCACTCTGGAAACGGTTAGCCAATGGGAACGGAGGGGTCGTTAATATTAATGAGCCTTAAAGACACGGAGACAGAAACGGCCTGTTCTTGGTAAGGCTCAGAGAGATGCTGGAAGATGAACGTGGAGAAATGGATTGAGAGTGTTTTTTTGACCTTCTCCTTTCAGCACTTTATCTAGCAAACTGCTGACTGGTAAAAAACGCTCACATCGCCTCCCAGTGGAGAGAACAGGCAGCGCAGGAGGGAACGTTCATGTGTTGTAGCTCTGATATCTGCCACTTTGTTTATAGTTGATTATAAATTCATATGAAAATGTAAAAGTAAAACATGTGAACACACTGCTGAACACATTGCTGAACACACTGCTGAACACACTGCTGAACACACTGCTGGACACACTGCTGCTGAACACACTGCTGAACACACTGCTGAACACACTGCTGAACACACTGCTGGACACACTGCTGGACACACTGCTGGACACACTGCTGAACACACTGCTGGACACACTGCTGGACACACTGCTGGACACACTGCTGAACACACTGCTGGACACACTGCTGGACACACTGCTGGACACACTGCTGGACACACTGCTGAACACACTGCTGAACACACTGCTGAACACACTGCTGAACACACTGCTGAACACACTGCTGGACACACTGCTGAACACACTGCTGAACACACACTGCTGAACACACTGCTGAACACACTGCTGGGGAACGCAGCCTGCAGAGAATGTGTTGTAAGGAAAAGTGAACATTCCTCTGTGAAGTTTTTACAGAAATCTGAGACACATTCCACAGGAAGACTGTGTGTGTGTGTGTGTGTGTGTGTGTGTGTGTGTGTGAGAGAGAGAGAGAGAGAGAGAGAGAGAGAGAGAGGGACAGATTTATGTTGTAGAGTCATAATGTCTTGAGCAGAAGGATGTGTGTTTGAGAGGGAGAGAGAGAGAGAGGGAGAGAGAGAGAGGGAGAGAGAGAGAGAGAGAGGGAGAGAGAGAGAGAGAGAAAGAGAGAGAGAGGGAGAGAGGGAGAGAGAGAGAGAGAGAGAGAGGTAGAAACAAGGATAGACAAAGAGAGAGACTGATGGATGGAAAGAAGATAGGACAGAGAAAGAGAGGGAGACAGCAGGAGAAAGAAGAAGAAGAAAAAGAAAAAGAGGAGGAAGAAGAAGAAGAAGAAAAAGAAGAAGAAGAAGAAGAAGAAGAAATCTTCATCCCTCCTTGTGTGGAATCTGATCAAAGAGTCTCATTAGTTCTGGTTCAGCTCCTCAGACTCCAGTGTGTATTGATCAGCATGGAATCAATCAAACTGCATCAGATCAGATGATATCTGATCTAGTGTTTTTACTGTCTGTCTCGTCTTGTTCCTCATGGTGAAGCAGAGACACATTTCCATATCATGGACAATAAAAAGTTTTCGTATTCGTATATAAATCAGATGATATCTGATCAGAGATCAGTCTGATCCCAGTCTGAACCACTTTAAACACCAGAATTTAATTATATGTTGAATATGGACACAAATACAAACACTTTTTGTTATTTGACTTTTGTTTATTTTATCATTAACATATTCAGATGAGCTAATATTTCAAAAACATCTACAAATTTGCATAGCAGTTATAACACTTTATTCTTCAGTGGAAGTCAGAAATCCTTTTCCTTTTTATTTTTCCAAATACTACGCAGGTAAAAAAACAGAAATGTTCCATATTCTGAAATAGTTTTTAGTGTTTTTATTGTTTTTACTGTCTGTGTTGTTTGTGCTGTCTGTCTTGTCTTGTTCCTCATGGTGAAGCAGAGACACGTTTCCACATCATGGACAATAAAAAGTTTTTGTATTCTTATTGGTAAATGTAAGATGTTGAAGCGGCTGTAAATCACCAGCAGAGCAGATCTGGAGTCAGATCTGCTGGATCAGGTGGAAGAAGGTGAATCTGTTTTCTCAGAAAAGTGTTTTTGTTTTTGTTGTTTTTCTTTTAGCCCATTTAGTGTTTGGTGTGCTGCACTCAGCTGGTATAAAATGTATAAATTAACTCTTTATAGTTGTTTTGATGATGTTTTGAATATTTTATGGAATAATTACAGAAGCAACATATTATAAAATCTCCAGACCAATCAGCCAAAATCTCCTCTGTCACCTGCAGAGCTCTGACTGACAGCGGCACTGAACCGGTTTAAACCGGTTGAGGCGGTCCTGAGGTGATGTCACTGCCGGCTCCACGGGGTCGTGACCTGCTCTTCACCCCCCCCCTCCCCCTCCCCCCCCCCCTCCTGTGGGGAGCAGAGCTGGGAGATGAACAGACAGTGGTAGTTCAGCAGCAGCAGCAGCACCATCAGCAGCAAACTGCACAGCACCAACACCACCAGCAGGGGGCGCCGCCACGCCGCCGAGCCGGGCCGCCGCACGCCACAGCTGACAGGGAGAGGAAGAGGAGGAGGAGGAAGAGGAGGAGGAGGAGGAGCAGAGGAGTGGTGGAGCCACAGACAGAGACGCTTCAGCACGGAAGGTTTGGGCTCAGAGGGAAACATTGTCCTGATCCTATAGCTCTGTAGATCCTGAGATCCCTCTGTGTAGATCCTGTAGATCCTGTAGATCCTGTAGATCCTGAAGGTCAGGGGTGTTCAGGCTCTGGCTGGGGAACCACAGACGAACACTGGAAGAGAAAAATGGGACCTTGAATTCCTCTGGAGAAACTGGCAGTGAAAGTCAGAACCTTCTTAAGTGTCTGTGATGTAACAGGCTGAATAAAGCAGTGTGGGGTCAAAGGTCAGTGTCAGGTGATGACCCGCTGAAGAGCCACAGGACTGTCAGCAGCTGACACAATAAATGGTCAAATCAGTTCTGGGTCAGGAAAAACATGTGTAAATGTTTGGAAAGTTTGAACAAAAAAAACATACTCTAAACCATCTTCATCATCGTCTTCATGTTCCGTGGAAACTTTTCTTTTCCTCTGGTATCTGCAGAGAGAGAGAGAAGCTATCAGACAGAAGGTTTTTATTTTATATCTTTATTTCAGGCAGATTCTGTTGGTGAAGTTCAGGAAAACCAGACAGATAAAACAGACGTAAAGTTTCCTCTCCAGCCTGCAGTCTGTCTCCATGATGGAGGAACACTGTAGAACTGTGTGTTAGTTAAAGACCCTATAGACAACTTTTTAGCTTTAACTTATCATTATGAAGTAAATGTTGATTGCACAGTGTAATGTCTATAGAATAATGACACCATCTGCGTTTAGATTGGTTCCTATAAGCCTCGCTTTCACTATGCAGCTCTGTCTGCCACCGGGTTCGATCTCCAGGAGAATGAAGGCTCCACTTACGGCACAAAGGAAGTGAGTCATCCATTGCGCAACCAACAGAGGTCCGGCAGCTATCCCCAGTAAACAAACAAACAAACAAAAAAAGGTAGCTATCCCCAGTAGCAGAAATGGCGGACGGTGGAACAACCTCAGTGACAGTGGAAACACTTCCCTCTATCATCGCACTGAGATCGGGGTTTCTAGTTCAAATTGGGATTGTTTCTTGCTTTGGACAGTAGCAGTTTGGACAGTAGCAGGCTGCTGGTGGTAGCGTTAGCAACATGGCTAACGCTACCGCTAGCGAAACGAACCAGGAGCTACAAGGAAGCCAGGACCAGCCAGAAACAAACATCTATGTTTGTTTCTGGAACAAAAGAAACAAACATCTAACTATGTTTGTTTCTGGCTGCTAGCGTTAGCTATCGTAGCTAGCGTTAGCAACGTTAGCCATGTTGCTAACGCTAGCTAACGCTAACGCTAGCAGCCAGAAACAAACAAATGATCCATTGTCCGTTTGATAATCTAAACAAAGAACAGGTTTTCTTGCAGTGGCCTTTCTAAAATGAGCAGTGGTGAAAGTTACTATAATGTGTTTTGATCAAGGAGTTGATAAGCAGACAGATGGTTTGTTCTGTTGCACAGAGCTAGACTCTAACAGAAAGAGATCCGGATGTCTTTGAGACAGCGGAGCAAACAACAACAAAACCACTTGGAGACGCTAGAGGGGGACAACGGGGGGGAAGTTAAAAAGTTGTCTGTATCCACTTTAATAAAGTGTAAATGTGTGTGAAGCAGCTGAAGCAGAGAGCAGCTGAGTCAGCTTGTTGTGGTGTGGCTGTAGATCCATTCAGTAACGTTCTCAGTAAAAGTGAATAGTGTGATAAGGTGGATTTGTTTCCAAATGTAGGTTACTGTGACACAGTAAACTGTCTTGTCTTTAGCCCTAGTCTCTACTCCAAAACATGAAGAGTTGGAGCTTGAGAAGAGTCAGCTCAGTTAACCTGAACAAACTGTTAGCTAGCTAACTAGCCGGCAAACACACTGATGTTAATGTGAACATGCTAACGCTAACTCCTGCTAGATACGTTAGCTAGTGTGCTAATCAGATGTGTTAACAACAAGACTAGCTGCGGTTACATGAGCACTAAATATAAGGATCACATTAAGATGTGTGTTTACTCCACAGTGGAATCAGAATAAAAGTTTCTGACATGCGAAAAACACTGAATCAGCTCTCTGACATGGAGCTGCGTCAGTTATTTCTTTGCTGCTGTTCTTTCTGATGAAGCAACAGTTTTATCACAACATATGACTCCGTAAGTGTCTGAAAAAGAAAAGAGGTTTTGTTTTGTTTTGAGAAATTAACCGTCTGTTCAATTCTGTTGAGACAGAAACTCAGTCAGCTGTTCAGAGCCTGTTAGCTTTCACCTCATCCTGCAGACAGACAGGATGTGTGTGTTGTGTGTTCAGGTTTCTGACCGCTAATGATTTCTTCTGTTTAGTTTTGTGTTCAGCTCATCTGGAGTTTCAGCAGAGAATCAGATGAGCCTGAGCCTGTGAAGCTGCTGATCGATGTCAGGCTGAAGTTTTAATCCTATCGACTGCAGCTCAGCCTCATTATTTATTCCTTTAGTTTTCTGACCTTTTCCTCCCGATCCTGTTTTCCTCCACCGGAGCTTCACCGCTCTACTTTCAGCCGTCTAAATAAAGAATAAAATGTTGAACCGAGTGTCCTTTTCAAGAGGAACAGCACAACGTAATCCTCTCAGTCCTCACACACCCAGAACCAAACCTCAACCAAACCTCAACCAAACCTCACACACCCTGATCCACGTGTCGGAGGACGCACTCTGCACCAGAGAACCAGAGAACCGTGGTTCTCCCATAGAGATATAACACGGTGTTACATCAGTGTTGTCTCTCTCTGGGTCCCCCCCCCCCCAGGCTGAACTACTGAACCAGCAGTTTAGTTTTCAGCCTCTCTGCCTCCTTTCATAATCAAATGAAACAACCTGAAAAGGCAAAATGATTCTTTGGTTGAACTGTTGGCACCACCTGCTCATCCTGACCGGGGAGTGGACTTCGCTTTGTTTAAAGGCCTCGAGCCAAAAAGGCTGAAACTGCTGCTCCGGACCGACGAGACGAGAACAAGAGACCAGTGAAGTGGAACCAGCAGAGACCAGCAGAGACCAGCAGAGACCAGCAGCTCTGCAAGGAAACCAGTTCAGCTGCTGGAATATTCAAATATTCAACTGAAGCTTTAATCTTCACTCTCCTGCCTCCTCGCTTCTTCAGCTTATTATGGGCTGGCACCCACTGTCTAAAAATAGAGGTTACCAAGGCAACGGACTGAAGTACTTCAATGCTACCGTGACGACCAGAGAGGAGAGGAGGAGAGGGGAGGAGAGGAGGAAAGGAGATGAGAGGAGAGAAGAGGAAGAGAGGGGAGAGGAGGAAAAGAGAGAAGGAGAGGAGAGGAGGAGAGAGGAAAGGAGGAGAGGAGGAAAGGAGATGAGAGGAGAGAAGAGGAAGAGAGGGGAGAGGAGGAAAAGAGAAGGAGAGGAGAGGAGGAGAGAGGAAAGGAGGAGAGGAGGAAAGGAGATGAGAGGAGAGGGGAGAGGAAAGGAGAGGAGAGGAGGAGAGGGGAGAGGAAAGGAAAGGAGAGAGAAGAGGAGGTTGTTAGTTTTGCTTCTTAGTTTTCTGATGCGTTTTCTCCTCTGCTGGAAATCAAGAAACAAACCAACATGTGAGGAAGTATTGAGTTAAAGTGTTAGAGAGGATGTTAAGTTTTAAGTTTAATTTTGAGTTTGCTCTGTTGCTCCTTTGTATAAATAAAGATTGAATAAATGATTGGAGCAGGATTGGAAGTTGCTTTTTTAAAATCCATTAAAGACCAAACCACCAAAATCTGTGGTGAAGCCTGACAGCTAATGGTGAGCAGCACCACCTGTACTCTGTGGAAGGTGACATCACCTGGCACAAAGACCAGCCAATAGCAGAAGGCCAGTACGTTTCACCAGTAGGCTTCAGGCTTCACCACAGATTCAGTTCCTCTTTAAAGAAATGATCAAACTGAGCAGCTGCTGCAGGAGACGCTATCGCTAGCTAGCTAAACCACGCAGGATGCTAACACTGTCAACAAGTCACATGACTCACTGGTGACAAGTTTCACAGGAAATTCATTGAAAATGTCAGAAGTATTTTTTTTTTTTCATTTTGTCATTCGTTCTGTTCGTTTTGGAAAACCTTTTATTGAAACAGGATTTCTGTCCATTAGCTTTAGTGGATGTTTTGTTCTTCTTTACTGATGTTGCAAGGCATTGTGGGATGTCCTGCCCCGCCTGAGGAACCGCTGGATGCTTCCTTTAGAATCAGCTAAAACAAGGAACCTTAAAAGGAACCTTCCTATGTGTCCTAGCTGAAGGAGACAGTCATCTCTCTTCTTTGTTACTTTCTTGTTTTTCTTCTTCTGTGATCCGGTTGGAGCAACAACTTGTAGCTCCGCCTCTTAGCTCTGACTCCGCCCCCAGCAGACTAATGAATCAAATCAGTTGTTTACAGTTACAGTGATAATGGGACTGTTACCATGGTTACCACTGTACTGACAGATGCAGGATGGTCAGACAGAAAATCAATGAAGCAGGATCAGTAATCACAGATCAATAATCACAGATCAATCACCCAGGAGATCAATAACCACAGTTCACTTCTCATTTTCTCCATTTGATATGTATCATAGACATTTTATTATCTGCACAATAATCAAATACAACTGATTCTGTTACAAACGGTTATCAGAGGAATCACTCACTGCAGCCGTCCTGTCCTCTGTCAGGTCCTCAGTCCTCTGTCAGGTCCTCAGATGGGGGTCGGTGGCCCCCCCTCAGCCTGTCTGTCTGTCTGGAGAGCGGCGGCGGACTGCGGCTCGCTGCGCCTCGCGGGACCTTTGTACTGTCGACAGGCTCCGCCCACTTCCTGTTCCCCTGACAAACCACACCTCCCACAATCCTCTGCTGCACAGAGCCAAGTGGACATCAGACATCTGCAGGCAGGGTTCGACCGATACATGGGCCTTTTTATAAAATATTATATCAGTTAGCATGAAGACACATCGCTGGTTCCAATCAACTTCCATCACATCTGTCTCTCCTTTAACATCAAATAAAGATAGAAATGCCAAAATAAAGTCTGACGGAGGAGAGGAGGCTTCACTCTGTGGAGTTTTAGTGTCTAAATTTATTTTCCATCCTGACAAGAATAAATCTCTGAATACTTGGAGGTTTTTGGCATGAAAATGATTAAATACAAAGATATTGACACAAAATATCAGCTACTGTGGCTGCAGATAGAGACTAAGGTCTGAAGACAGTGTGGAGGCACGGGGCCGGCCCTCAGGGGCCCGACCGGCCCTCAGGGGCCCTCAGGGGCCCGACCGGCCCTCAGGAGCCCGACCGGCCCTCAGGGGCCCGACCGGCCGAACCTTCACAGCTGGAGAAACACAGCGAGCGGCTACATCAGAGAAAACCTCCACAGCAGTGAAGGGAAGGAGCGGAAGAGAAAGGAAAGTCCAGACCCGAGCCGCAGGTCGAGTTTATATAAAAGAAGAAGAAGAAGAACAGGATCTTGACTCTGACTGAAGAGGTAAAGAAGAAGAGACGAGTATTGCGGAGCGGCGGCGGGCCTGGACCTCCGGTCTGCCTTCACTCCCTGTCGCTACAGGTCGCAGGTTAATGATTCACATTCTGCTCAAAGTGCTGGAAACTGATCTGCAGTCTGCAGTGTTTACAGAGCGATGATCCAGATTAGAAAGGTTAAAAAGAGACAAACTGTGACTCTGCTGGTTTTCTGTTTATCTTCCAGTTTCTAGGAATTCCTTTCCAAGGTAAATGTAGTAACGTTCAGTAACGTTACTCAACACTTCCAACACTTGTGACAGAACCGCAGGGAAACACCACGTTTCTACATAAATATATAACTTTTTACACGTTATAGCACTATAAATGTTAGTTCTTTACTCAGTTTGTGTTCAGTGTGTCTCCACCGCAGGTTACAGGTTAGTAGATTAGTAAAATACAAACTAATATACAACAGCAGTGAAATGACTCGGCTCAGTGAAACGTCTCTATACATAAATCATAAATCATTTCATATCATAAATACACAGAGCAGCAGGAATCAACAATTTCATATCTCAGAAAATAAAACCAAACTAAAAAAAATACAGTGAGGTGGCAGTCTGACCGGACACACAGCGGCAGACTGATGACATCACAGGTCGTCACATTATGACATCAATATACAACCCTCAGTATGACATCATTAACACTCATGTAGGATTCACGCGTGATAACCTGAAGAACCGAGCGTCACGGGAACCGAGTTTGTTCTGAGATGAAAAGTTTGCTCCTAATCAACGTCAGATTCATAAATAAATGTTTAAATAAATAAAAAAAAACAGACAATTGAATTTCTGCAGCTTCTACATGACAGCAGTGAGTTAATAAGCTGAGTGACTCCAGCTGATCGTTACAGTGATCAGCAGCCTGACAAACACACAGCGGTCGGCCAAAATCAATACTGTTTTCAGAAAGCATCGATTCACGCCGAGCGTCCTTTAAAGACCTGAGCTGTCCTCATGTGACCTCCACCAGAGACAGTTATGCCACCAGAAAACTAAAGTAAACTATTAATAAATAAACAGCAGGGTGAACTGAGCTTCTGTCTCTGCTTCTACTGTCAGAAACTTTTTTTTTTTATGTGATTTTAGTGGAGAAATATCTGAGTTCTGCCTGCAGGGGAAGAAAACAGTGAAGAACTCAAATAAACTGCAAATAAATCAGTAGATTCACACCGAGTCGCCCTGCAGAGACTTGGTGATGATGATGATGATGATGATGTTGTTGTTATTGTGTGATGAAGAAGGAAACGCTCCGATAAACAGAAGGAAAAAACCCCAGAGAGCCAAAAACTGAGCTGCGGTTCTCCAGAGAGTTTCAGTCCGTTCTGCTCGGCTTCTTATCGCTCGCATCGAGTGAAATAAAGACCCGGAAAAATACCCACAATCCTCTGCTTCAGAGTGGAGCAGAGACACATACATCTGTCTGTTAGACTGTCGTTATATTGACTTCACAATAGAGAACAGAAGTGATCAGATTAAATTACACGTAGAGCTAAAAAATCAATAATGTGTATGCGACAGGAGCAGAGCGCCCTATATGCTTTAGTTCTACAGTGTCCCTTCACAATAAAAGTCCTTAGTTTTTCAGTGTCTGTTAAACTGGTATGTATCAGTATGAACTGGGCTGGCTGTCATGTTAAAGGAACAATCAGTAATATTTGACTGGCTTGTTGCACGAATATGTCTTGTACATTTTCAGCTATGGCTCCGCTAATGACTATAGAGACACTATAGAGACACTATAGAAACACTATAGAAACACTATAGAGACACTATAGAGACACTATAGAAACAGTATAGAAACACTATAGAGACACTATAGAAACACTATAGAGACACTATAGAAACAGTATAGGGACACTATAGAAACACTATAGAAACACTATAGAGACACTATAGAAACACTATAGAGACACTATAGAAACAGTATAGGGACACTATAGAAACACTATAGAGACACTATAGAAACACTATAGAGAGACTATAGAAACAGTATAGGGACACTATAGAAACACTATAGAGACACTATAGAAACACTATAGAGAGACTATAGAAACAGTATAGGGACACTATAGAAACAGTATAGGGACACTATAGAAACACTATAGAGACACTATAGAGACACTATAGAAACAGTATAGAGACACTATAGAAACACTATACTATAGAGACACTATAGAAACACTATAGAGACACTATAGAAACACTATAGAGACACTATAGAAACAGATAGGGACACTATAGAAACACTATAGAGACACTATAGAAACAGATAGGGACACTATAGAAACAGATAGAGACACTATAGAAACACTATAGAGACACTATAGAAACAGTATAGGGACACTATAGAAACACTATAGAGACACTATAGAAACAGATAGGGACACTATAGAAACACTATAGAGACACTATAGAAACACTATAGAGACACTATAGAAACAGATAGGGACACTATAGAAACACTATAGAGACACTATAGAAACAGTATAGGGACACTATAGAAACACTATAGAGACACTATAGAAACAGAT
The DNA here is from genome assembly GCF_046629955.1 of Centroberyx affinis. Classification (NCBI taxonomy): domain Eukaryota; kingdom Metazoa; phylum Chordata; class Actinopteri; order Beryciformes; family Berycidae; genus Centroberyx; species Centroberyx affinis. The sequence continues at coordinate 63,981 of NW_027282558.1, read as the reverse complement.
AGGGACACTATAGAAACACTATAGAGACACTATAGAAACACTATAGAGACACTATAGAAACAGATAGGGACACTATAGAAACACTATAGAGACACTATAGAAACACTATAGAGACACTATAGAAACACTATAGCGATGTTGTAGCTCCTGTGGCTGTTCGATGTTACTAAAGAGTCCAGATTACTGACTGTTCCTCTAACGCCGGGCTCAGATTACAGGAGTTCTTCGCCCCTCCTGACGATTGGAGGAGAAATCTGGATCTGAGTCTTGGTCAGAACCGAAGTTCAGCGCAGAATATCTGGAGCTGTGAGCTGAGTCCAGATCAGATCTGAACCTCATTTCTAACCTGTCTGATATCTGTGAGTATCTGCACGGTGACATCACTTCATCATGCCTTTCAACACTGGACAAGACAACTTTAACGTCCGGCCGGGACAGCTGACGGTGTTGCCTAGCAACGGTAGCTTTTAGCACTTTTAGCACTAGGCTAGCGATAGCGTACCGACGTTATAACAAACAGATTCAAACTGACGGTTAAATTCTCTCCTCCGGTCCTCCGGAGCAGACAGTCCGCTTTACGTCTGTCTCTCCAGACATTTCCTCATCCAGACTCGTCTGGTCTTTCTCTTTTCTTTGACAAACTACTGAACACCAGAGCAGCTGCTCTGCCTCCATGTCTGGAAACATCTGCCTCCTGCCTCTCCATGGTCACGTGACGTACAGCAGCTCCGTCGGGCGAGATGATCTGAATAATATCTTGTAGTGTGTGATGCAGCATCATGGTCTGAACTGTAGTGTGAGCTTGTTTGTGATTTGAGAGAAGAAAATCTGTTAAGTTTCTCCTTATGAGCGTGATGCAACCCGATTTCAATTTTAAAACTCCTGTAATCTGAGCCCAGATTAACGCTGAGTCACTGTGGACTATCAGCCGTCTGACTCACAAATAAACTTCTTCTTCTTCTGCTGTTCTTACTGCAAGTCGAAGACTAAAAAGCTAAAGTGTTCGCTGTCTGAAAACAAAACAACAAAAAAAACACTGTACAACTCTGACTCTGATGTAAGCCGTGTGATAAACAACGATCTGAGCCGGTCTGAGCCGGTCTGACCCGGTCCGTCCGGTCTGACCCGGTCTGACCCGGTCCTGTAGCAGAGCCGTCCGGTATACAGAGCGAGGCGGACCGGCAGCAGGAGGCTGAGCGGACTCGGAGCGCTGCGGCGGTCTCGGTGGCGGTCTCGGTGGCGGACCCGCTTGCTCGGCGGCGGCTCAGGACGCAGAGCTCAGGAGTCCGCTCGGCTTCCCGGGAGTTTCCTCTCCGGCCGGTTCGCCCGGCTCTGCGGCGCCCGGCTCTGCGGCGCTCTCGGCCTCCGACACGGCGGAGCGGCGGGGAGCGGCGGCAGGCGGCTAGCTGGTTAGCTTCGGCCGTGTTAGCGTTAGCCGTGCTAGCTCAGATCCCGCAGAAAACAGACCGGTTCTGTCCAGAATCGCTCCGTCTGCTTCCTACTGCACTGGGTTCCCTCTGTCTGAATTCTCACTGTAGTTTTGTGTGCTGTGCAGCCTCAAAGAATCCCACAATGCAACAGGAAATGTAGTACGGAGGATCTTCTGATCTGAAACCAGGAGCCACTGCAGGATGGGTAGAAACCTCATGGTCTCATGGTTTCAGATGAAGTCAGAGTTCCTACTGTTGACTGACATCAAGTGTAAACTGTACAGCTGACAGACAGACAGGCAGACAGGCAGACAGACAGGCAGCATGTGCTTGTTCCTAAATATCAACACAGAGCGAAGAGCTGCATGCAGAGTGAACAGCTGTCCTGTCCAGAGGGGGATGTCAGGAAGGTTAAAGGTCAAACTGAAGGAGTCAGGAAGTGAGAGAAGCAGAAACAGATCGACCTGAAGCCGTCCAGCTGAGTCAGGTGAACTACCAGGCCCTCCAGGAGCTCCCTGACCTCCAGGACTATTTATTATTTGTTTGCGTATTTACTCCTTTATTTGGCAAATGAAAGGAGAGAGAGACATGAAAGACGAGGAGAGAGAGAGACAGGGGGGGGTGACACGCGACAGGTCCCGGGTCAGATCCAGGACGCTCCTGGTCTTGATGTTCCTGACGTCCTTACTTTAATTTTTCAGAGATTTCAAAAGTCGTGGAATTTCAAAATTGTATTTTCCAGCTCTGGAGAAGTTATAGAAAATGATAGAGAGGAAAATATTTTGGGAAAAGTTAATGATTTTTTTTCTTGAATCAAGTCAAATGGCTTCCTGCTGTTTGCTGACTGTTAAAATAATATTATAATCCTTTATTTTAAAGTGAAAACAAACTAATCCTTAAAATCTGCTCGTGGAAATTTGAAAAGGATTCAGGAAAAGTCCTGGAGAGGTTTTGGGATTTGATGAGTGAGGAGGAACCTGATGCTCCTCCTGATGAGGTTTTAGTTTTCCATCTTCCTCATTCTCAGTGAGTCTGAGGAAGAGGAGGGAGACAGGAAAACTGATCTGGACTGCTCTGGATCTGGATCTGGATCTGGATCTGGATCTGGATCTGGATTTGCATGTTGGCCTGACTCAGCTGGACGCAGCCTCACATGGGGGGGGGGGGGGGGGGGGGTGTAGAAGAGAGTGACATCACAGATCTACAAGTCTACTGATTTCATCTGTTTCATCTTTAAACGTCACAAATAACATTGACTCATTTTCAAAATAAAAGTTCCAACAGTTTTTCAAAATAAAAGTCCCTCTGGTTTGAAGGGACTGACGCTACAAGCAGACAGCTGAGACAACAGGAAGCTAGGCTAGTGTGTGTGTGTGTGTGTGTGTGTGTGTGTGTGTATGTCAGTATGTGTGTGTGTGTGTGTGTGTGTGTGTGTGGGGGTGATTGCATTGGGTACAGCAGGGCTCATGGAGAGCTGGGTTATAGGGGTGACAGGTGGTGTGTGTGTGTGTGTGTGTGTGTGTGTGTGTGTGTGTGTGTGTGTGTGTGTGTGTCTTGGCTCAGTGAGCTGGCACAGTGTGTCGCTGTCCAAAGTCTTGATGCCATCGTATCCCACTTCCTGTTTTGGAGGAAGCTCAGTCTGTCCGGCTGTGTGTGTGTGTGTGTGTGTGTGTGTGTGAGTGTGTGTGTGTGTGTGTGTGTGTGTGTGTGTGTGTGTGAGTGTGTGTGTGTGTGTGTGTGTGGCTCAGGAGGCGTAGCAGCAGTGGAACCAGCAACCTCTGGCTCGAAGTCAGAATCCCCTCTCTCTCTTCTCCCCAGTGTCTCTCTCTCTCTCCTTTTCTCTCTCTCTCTCTCTCTCAGACCACGGTGCTGACGGAGGGATCTGATAGGTTGAGCTGGCCGGTGATGTCAGTGGGGTACGGCTACAGGAGAGGGACACAAGAGAAAAGAGCAGAGGAGACACACAGGTTAACACACAACAACACACACTCCTCCTCCTCCTCTACTCGTCTCTCCTGTGTGATTGACAGCTGTCATGTCGTGCTGGGCCCGCCCCCTCCACCCTCCCCCACCCCCACCACAGGGGCGGAGCCAAGCTCAGGTTCAGGATGGTGGAAGTCTGATCCGGTCTTGGATTCACTATCTGACTGTTAGATATTAGATATTGATTTGAATATTTGATCAGTTTGTTTCTCAGCAGCTTCACAGCCGTCTGGAGAGAGAGTTCTCTGACATGAAGAAGAGATGGAACCTGTATTAGATCAGGAGAAGCTCACATTTGATTTGAATATTTTCTGTATTCAGGTCAGAATCTTAGAGTCATAAAGCGCTGCTGTCAGGTGGAAACCTCGTGTCTCAGGGACAGATGTGTGTGTGTGTGTGTGTGTGTTGTTTGTTGTGAGCGTCAACATGGCGGTGAGGCAGAAGAACAGAAGAAGAAACAGACTCTACAGTAGAACCTCAGTAGAACCTCCAGTCATCCCAACGCTCCACCAGGTTCCTCTGTGTTCTCTGTGTTCCACTAGCTGCTACAGAACAAACAGGAACGACCAGGAGCCGGATTCACAAAACCTTCTTAAGAAAAAAAATCTTCCCAAGTGCCATTTTTTTCTTAACTTTAGTCTTAAGAAAAAAAAAAGGAAAAAATGCTATTCTCTTATATATTTTCTTAACTTTCTTCTTATGTTTCTTCCTAAGAAAAAACTTAGGAATAAATGGTATTCTTGAAATGAAAGTTGTCAAATTTGTTGTTGATTTTTTTCTTAACTTTAAGACGGCCCTTCACCTGTCTTAAAACTCCTACAGTGAAAAGGTAAGCCTCTAATATCATATATTTAAACACATTTTAGACAAGTAGGTTATAGTTCAAAGTCTTCATAGGTTCCCCTACACCTAACATTAAGATGAACATTTATTGTAAAGCTTTATTTGGTGTAGAGCCAGGTAGGCCTCTGTCTCATGTCTGTTGGAAATAAGCTGCAAATTTTACAGTTACCAACAGCAACCAATGTTTCAATCTTTGCTCTAGTTGCTCTAAATAGGTTTTTCCCCAATTGTTTTGTAGATGGAAGCACTTTGGGTTGCCTCCTAGCCTTGTCTCCTGGCCTCCTAGCCTTGTCTCCTAGCCTCCTAGCCTCCTAGCCTTGTCTCCTAGCCTCCTAGCCTTGTCTCCTAGCCTCAATGGCAGTAAGCCTAAAGTTTATTAACCAGAATTAATTCAGGCCCTATTTTGAGAAGTCCTTAAGTAGGAAAATTAAAGAAAGAAAGATGTTTGTTTCTTTTGGTCCTGGCTTCCTTGTAGCTCCTGGTTTGCTACATACCCTGTTCCTCTTGTGGTTGTGCAATGGATGACTCACTTCCTTTGTGCCGTAAATCTCCCTTCATTCTCCTGGAGATCGTACCCGGTGGCAGACAGAGTTGTGTCATTATTCTATAGACATTACACTGTGCAATCAACATTTACTTCATAATGATAAGTTAAAGCAAAAAAGTTGTCTATAGAGTCTTTAAGAGCCTTCTGAAGAACTTCCTAAAATGTCCTCATATGTCATTTCTTAAGAACACATTGGTGAATCCGTCTCTGATTGGCAGCTGGTTGAACTTTCTGTCGTCAAAACAGACAGAAATCTGACTGACAGTGTCATCAGTCTGTCAGACAACAGACAGACAACAGACAGACAACAGACAGACTGTCAGTGGAGATGACAGAATGGACCCTGACAGACTGTTACTGCTGGAAAACAGATTAATTGTTTTGATTCATTTTGTTCAGCTGAAGTCGATCTGTAAACACTGAACATGCAGAACCTCCATTTCACTAATTTCATTATATATTTTATAATTAATATTAATATCAGAACACAAAGAGACTGGTGACGATAAGAAGACTTCCTGAGAGAGACAGCCAAGTCTTCGCCTGTGTGTGTGTGTGTGTGTGTGTGTGTGTGTGTGTGTGTGTGTGTGTGTGTGTGTGTGCCGCTCCACCTAAGATGGCTGCCTCAGAGCTTTGGATGATGTTGCCATGGAAACAGCCAGTGGTAGACGGGCCTCAGAGAGCTGATGTGTTACCATGACAACAGCATCATCCGGCTGACAGCGGCTCTCTGGCTCCGCCCCCCAACACGCATCATCCGGAGAAAGTCTGTTTTTCTCTTTTGTCAGACTGGAACATCTGACTCTGAGTCTGTCTGGGTTAGCATGCTCACTGTGACTAAACACATCCAAAGGTCTCTTTTCTTTTTATGATACTTTGTTTGTGATCTAAATATAATATGACCATGATATTCTTTATGTGAATAGTTATTGGTATTTACTCTAAAGTTAGGGAAACTGTTGGAGTTTTGAGGAAGATCAAAGAGGTAAAGCTCCTGATTCGTTTTTTTTTTTTTTTTGCTACTCGGATTGTTTTTTATTAGTATTTTGTAAGAGGATTTTTTGAGAATCCGCCCCTCTCCAGCCTGCAGGTTACTATGGAAACAGGCGTGATAATAATCTGACCGTGGATCAGTGGAGGCGAGCCGTGCGGATCACCGCTGTGGAGAGGAACACTGAACTGTGCTTTTGTTTTCCACCGTCCTGACTCAGAGCTTCACCACGTCCCTGTCCTACCCCGCCCCCTCCTGCCCCGTCCCGCCCTGTTGTGCCCTATCCCATCCTGTTCCTGGCCTGTCCTGTCCCCTCAGTCCCGTCCCGCCCTGTTGTGTCCCGTCCTGTCCTGTCCCCTCCAGTCCTGTCCCGCCCCGCCCTGTCCCGTCCTGTCCCGTCCCCTCTGTCCCGTCCTGTACCGCTCTAACTGAACCTGCAGACTGACTCCTGTCACTCTAACAGCAGAACTCTGTCAGAAGGTTCTGGTCTGAGTGGATCCAGACTGGGACAGAGTCTGCAGTGTATCACTGTAAAGCTGTATCAGTGTATCACTGTGTACTGTACTGTGTACAGTGTACTGGGTACTGAGTATTGTGTACTGTGTACTGAGTACTGAATACTGTGTACTAACACAAGTGTGTATCAGCTCTATCAGTTAGAATGAAGCATGTCAATCAGAATCAATCAATATTTTAACCAAATCCACTTCTTATGATGACATCATCTGTGACAATTTTGATGTCAAACAGCAGAAAGCGAGCGCTTCTCCTAGATCAGCTACATCCAGCTCTGATGTCATGCTGATGTCATCAGCCTGATGTCATGCTGATGTCATCAGCCTGAGTGGGCGGAGCTATTCCAGGGGAACAGACCCACAGGTTAAAGAGGAACTAAAGCCCAAACCCAAATCTGTATAAAGCCTGACATCTAAAGGTAAAACACATGCTACTGAAATTGCCATCTGCTATTGGCTGATCTTTGGTGCCAAGTGATGATGTCACCACCTGTTGTACTCTTGGTGCATTCCATTTTACTGAAATGACTTCCGAGACGGAAAAGTGCAGCAGAGCGGCCGTTTAAGTCGGAGATCAAGTCGGAAATTCGGGGATTGACATCACAGTGGTATGACATCACAGTAGCATGACGTCACAGCGGTATGACATCACAGCGGTATGGTGCAATGTAAACTGAATTATCTTTGCATCGATAAAAATGTATTTTACTTGATATGTAGTTTATGAGTTATGAAAACGTTTTGCAACAACTTTTCCATTGGTAACGTAATGCGTTTGACTTCTGAACTGGACAGAAGTGTTATCTGTGTGACCTGCAGCCTGCTCAGTCACACAGCTAACGCTAACGTTATCGGGCTCCATGTGGCGTCCATGTTTTCCCCAGCTGGAACGCATTTAGATCGGAAGTCTGGAATACGAACTCGGAACTATCGACTTCCGACTTCCAATGGAATGCAGCGTCTTTAGAAGGTGACATCATCACCTGTAGCATGTTTTTTTACCACCAGATGCCAGGCATTACTCAGTTTAGGTTTGGGGTTTGTGATGTAATGTGTGATGTAACAGTGGCTGGTTGGTGGCTCCGCCCCCTCCAGCAGAAGATTCAGCTGGTTCTCCAGAAGAGAAGCAGCTGCCATCCACAGTCAGTCATGCTTGCACAGGAAGACAGAGGCAGTGTGTGTGTGTGTGTGTGTGTGTGTGTGTGTGTGTGTGTGTGTGTGTGTGTGTGTGTGTGTGTGGAGTAGTCTGGACACCATTGAAATCCATTTATAAAGAAAACACTGATATAGAAAATAAAAAGAGATGGTCACAAATAAAAATGGGTCAGAGTCTGGCTTAATGCCCCCCCCCCCCCCAACCTTCACTTATTGCCTAGTCAGCTGATGACGTACAGATCAATACACCAATATAGTGATCAGTCACTGCTTCCCATACTGTCTGTCAGGCCTTTAAACGCCACACTGTCTGTTATGTTAATTAAAACATCTTGATATACGTATATATACAGTATATACAGATAAATATAACCAACATCTCTCTGTTTTCTCCTTAAATGTTTGAATGGCGCAGCAGAGACAGACAGAGTGACGTCATGTGACTCCCTGAGAAAAGCTGCTTCCTGCACCGAGTCCTCAAACTAAATCAAGTCAGAAGGAGAAGTGTCCGCTGGCCGGGAGCTGAGGACTGGAAAAACACACACACAAACACACACACACACACACACACACACACACACACACACACACACACACAGCTCACCCTCTCTCCTGTTACAAACCCATAAGTTAACCAGAGCCGACACACTTCAGCTCACTGTGCAGCGTTCACATCAGACAGGAGATCAGACAGGAGATCAGACAGGAGATCAGACAGGAGATCAGACAGGAGATCATGGAGTTTCAGCGAGCCTGGATCCATGAAGAGACGGCATTGTTAATAAAGATTTGTCACGTTCAACACGCTGACCCAGCATGCCTTGCTGCTGCTTCACTACAGACGGCCGTGTGTTGAAAATGACAAGTGTGTGTACAAGACTTCTAAAGCCTTTTGAGATTAAAGATTGAGTCTGGGGTTTTATTCCACTTCCAGAGGCTGAAAAGGAGAAAGTGACGCAGCAGGCGGCCTGGAGAGAGAAATGATCGGGAATAAAAGATTTTTTAGTAAACAGCTTCTAAAATGGCCGGAGATGTCGTCCTTCCTGCTCCCAGTTTGTCGGACAGATTAACGCTCGGGATCCGGAGGAGAAGAGCGGATCGAGCTGCAACAACAGTCATGTATTCGCCCGAGGAGATCCGCTCAGCCAGATCCTCCTGACAGCTCGAACTCACCAGCTCCTAAAACTGTCGCTGCAAACGAGAAGCGTTAGTGAAGAGGAACGACTCTCCGCCTGAGCAGCCGACCTGCGGGCGGAGGGAGACGGCGTCAGTTAGATCCTAACTCCACATCTGTCTTTTCTCCCCTCTTTGAGCTCCAAACCGTTCGGTCGGGGGTTTTTTTTGTTTTTTTTTGGAGCGTCGACAGTGACGGCAAGATGGAGGGAGACGAACAGAGAGATGACAGGAGAGGGAGGAAGCCACGCAAACACACCAAGCAGGGAGAGGAGGGAGGAGAAAGACAGAACGACAACTGAAAAAAGGACAAAAAAAAGAGAGAAAGAGGAGGAGGAAGAGGAGGAGTCCACAGGAGAAAAGAGACCACACAGCCTGACCCTCTTGGAGACTTGATAAGAAACCCAGCGCCAACCCAACCGAACCCTAACCTGCTGGACGATCTGCCTTCACTCATCAATCTGTCTCCTCCTGCTCTCACTGGTCTGCCTGCTGGCTGTGGGACAGATGAGTGGATGGAGGCGGGAAGGCAAGATGGCTGACTGACAAGACGGGCGGCCATGATGAGTCAGCGAGGAGATGGTGGAGCTGGAGAGAAGAGATGAGATGACAGGAGAGGAGAGGAGAGGGAGGGATGGAGATTAAGGAAGAGAGAGGATCAAAGAGATAAAAAGAATGAGAAACAGGGGAAACGTGATAACAATGAGAGTGAGAGGAAGGATATGCAGGAAAAAGAGACAGGAGGTTGGAGAAGGCAAACCACATGGGGAGTGGAAGAGAAAGACAGAAAGTAGAGAAACGGGTAGACAAATGAAGCAGAAAGCCACAAATAGGACAGAAAGAAGAGAGGATGAAAGGCGGGGAGGAGGATGGGAGAAGAGGAGAGGAAAGAGGATGAAACAGGTTGAGAGGAGAGGAGGCGACAGGAAGGAGGAGGAGGAGGAGGAGGAGGCGTGTCTTCAGCTCCTTACCGTGGCGTCCCCGGAGGCCCTACGGCGTTTGAGGTCGGAGGCCGAAGTGACGGACCTAAAAGAGGTTTTCAGTTTGGGCTCCATGTCTGCTCTACCACTTTTCCTATCCTAAAATAGATACGATAGGTGCACACACACATTAACACACCAGGAGAGAGAGGTCACGACTTTCTCATCTCTACTCACTTATCGCTTCTACTGGGAGTCTGTGTGTGTGTGTGTGTGTGTGTGTGTCTGCTGTGTGTGTGTGTATGTGTGTGTGTATGTGTGTGTGTGTGTGTGTCTTCAATGCTGCTAGACCAAGTGGGTCATGAAGACTGTGCAGTATAGCACAGTATCATTGTGTTTAGCAGTGTTGTGTAGTATAGCATAGCATAGCGTAGCGTAGCATAGTGTAGCATAGTGCACTATAATAGTATAGTGTAGTAGAGTATAGTATAGTATAGTATAGTATAGTATAGTACAGTACAGTACAGTATAGTATAGTATATTGCAGTGTAGTGTAGTATAGTGCACTATGGTATTGTATAGTATTGTATAGTTTAGTGTAGCGTAATATAGTATAGTATTGTATTGTGTAGTGTACTATAGTATAGTGCAGTGTAGTGTAGTATAGTAGACTATAGTATAGTACAATGTAGTGCAGTGTAATGTAGTATAGTATAGTGTAGTATAGGATAGTATAGTGTAGTACAGTATAGTGTAGTATAGTATAGTATAGTATAGTGTAGTGTAGTATAGTGTAGTGTAGTGTAGAGTAGTATAGTGTAGTATAGTATGGTATAGTCTAGTATAGTGTAGTATAGTATAGTGTAGTATAGTATGGTATAGTCTAGTATAGTGTAGTATAGTGCAGTGTAGTATAGTATGGTATAGTCTAGTATAGTGTAGTGTAGTATAGTATGGTATAGTCTAGTATAGTATGGTATAGTGTAGTGTAGTATAGTATGGTATAGTCTAGTATAGTATGGTATAGTGTAGTGTAGTATAGTATGGTATAGTCTAGTATAGTGTAGTGTAGTATAGTATGGTATAGTGTAGTATAGTATAGTGTAATGAAGTATAGTATAGTGTAGTGTAGTATAGTATGGTATAGTCTAGTATAGTGTAGTGTAGTATAGTATGGTATAGTGTAGTATAGTATAGTGTAGTGTAGTATACTGTAGTATGGTATAGTGTAGTATAGTATAGTGTAGTATAGTATAGTGTAGTATAGTATAATGTAGTGTAGTATAGTATAGTATGGTATAGTGTAGTGTAGTATAGTGTAGTATAGTATAATGTAGTGTAGTATAGTATAGTATGGTATAGTGTAGTATAGTATAGTGTAGTATAGTATAATGTAGTGTAGTATAGTATAGTATGGTATAGTGTAGTATAGTATAGTATAGTATGGTATAGTGTAGTGTAGTATAGTATAACGTATAGTATAGTGTAATGTATAGTACAGTACAGTATAATATATAACGTATAGTATAGTGTAATGTATAGTACAGTACAGTATAATATATAACGTATAGTATAGTGTAATGTATAGTACAGTACAGTATAATATATAACGTATAGTATAGTGTAATGTATAGTATAGCACAGTACTATACTGTCTGTCAGGCTGTGTCTCTGGTTCTCTGGAGGTTGTTGGTTGTTAAAATCATCAGATCCATCAGTCCAACTGTCTCATATCAGCTGCCATCTGCTGCACACAGCCTGATATTATATAACCTGATGCCACCACAGAGCTGTGTCTGTGTGTGTGTGTGTGTGTGTGTGTGTGTGTGTTTAGATGCCTGCTTGAATTCCCACACATATGCCTGTCTACCTGCCAATCCCCAATTTGTTTATATATGTGTGTTGTGTGTGTGTGTGTGTGTGT
>NW_027282558.1:35000-45000 GCF_046629955.1 Centroberyx affinis | reverse complement strand
ATGTGTGTGTGTGTGTGTGTGTGTGTGATCTGAGTCGTCTTCCTCTGAGTCTCTCAGCAGCACAGCGCTCCAGACAGATCAACGGACCAGCATGCATTTGGGGCGGGGGGGCTGTCACATCAGAGGAGCCTGCTGACCCCCCCCCACCCCCCCCACCCCCCCACCCCTCCCCACTACAGCAGCCTGCAATTGGTTTTCCCAAGTGTCACTCAGGAGGAGGCGGGTCCAGTCCAGTCTCCTCTCTGACTGACCCTGAATCAGTTATTATGAACAGAACCTGTTGTCTTGTTTTGTGTCTTCTCAAGCCTTCTGTCTCTTCTCTGTGTTTGATTCAGTCAGCCTGATAACTGACAGACGGTCTAACTGACAGACGGTCTAACTGACAGACGGTCTAACTGACAGACGGTCTAACTGACAGACGGTCTAACTGACAGACGGTCTAACTGACAGACGGTCAGATAACAGATATGAAGCTGCAGCTGAGTCTAAACACTGTTTAACATTTAAAATGTGTTTTAAAATCATAATGTTTAAGCAGAAATCCCTGTAAAATAAACTAATACAGTAAAACAGATTATTATAAAGTTCCTCCATGGTTAAATAAAGACTGTTAGATATTGAATGAACACAAGTAAAGTAAAGTAGAACTGAGCAGAGAGCAGAGCTGAGAGAGAGTACAGCAGAATATAGTCCAGTGGAGTAGAGTAGAGAACAGTAGAGAACAGTAGAGAACAGTATAGTAAAGAACAGTAGAGAACAGTAGAGAACAATAGAGAACAGTAGAGAACAGTAGAGAACAGTAGAGTAGAGAACAGTAGAGAACAGTAGAGAACAGTAGAGAACAGTAGAGAACAATAGAGAACAGTAGAGAACAGTAGAGAACAGTAGAGAACAGTAGAGAACAATAGAGAACAGTAGAGAACAGTAGAGAACAGTATAGTAAAGAACAGTAGAGAACAGTAGAGAACAATAGAGAACAGTAGAGAACAGTAGAGAACAGTAGAGTAGAGAACAGTAGAGAACAGTAGAGACCAGTAGAGAACAGTAGAGTAGAGAACAGTAGAGAACAGTAGAGAACAGTAGAGAACAATAGAGAACAGTAGAGAACAGTAGAGTAGAGAACAGTAGAGAACAGTAGAGAACAGTAGAGAACAGTAGAGTAGAGAACAGTAGAGAACAATAGAGAACAGTAGAGAACAATAGAGAACAGTAGAGAACAGTAGAGAACAGTAGAGTAGAGAACAGTAGAGAACAGTAGAGAACAGCAGAGAACAGTAGAGAACAGTAGAGAACAGTAGAGAACAGTAGAGTAGAGAACAGTAGAGAACAGTAGAGAACAGTAGAGAACAGTAGAGTAGAGAACAGTAGAGAACAGTAGAGAACAGTAGAGAACAGTAGAGTAGAGAACAGTAGAGAACAGTAGAGAACAGTAGAGAACAGTAGAGTAGAGAACAGTAGAGAACAGTAGAGAACAGTAGAGAACAGTAGAGAACAGTAGAGTAGAGAACAGTAGAGAACAGTAGAGAACAGTAGAGAACAGTAGAGTAGAGAACAGTAGAGAACAGTAGAGAACAGTAGAGAACAGTAGAGTAGAGAACAGTAGAGAACAGTAGAGAACAGTAGAGAACAGTAGAGAACAGTAGAGAACAGTAGAGTACCTGCAGGTTCTTCCTCCACACGTTCACGGCGGCGAAGGCGAGCTGCATCTGTTTCCTGCGAGCGTCTTTGTGGCGTTTGTAGGCGATCTCGATGAAGATGAGGAAGATTCCAGCGACGATGCCGCCGGCCACCAGCATGAACACACCTGAGGGGGCGGGGCCAAAGGTCAAAGGTCAAAGGTCAAAGGTCAAAGGCCAAAGGTCAGCGGCCGGCCTGCTGCGCTTCCTCTCAGGGACACACAATACATTTTTACTGTTTTAGTATTTGATGTTTTGTGTGTAAATCTGTCAAAGTCACTCAGCTGATGATTTATTATTTCTGTCCACAGCTTCAGATTTCAATCACAAGACATTTGAATTTTTTCTTAAAAAAATAAAGTGAAATAGAGTGCTGCTGATCCACTTTAACTCAGTCAGCAACATGAATATAAGTTTATTAGATTAAATAAAACATCATTATCATGGCTGTCCCGCCCCTCCTGACGGGACAGAGGACAGACTGAGAGAGAAATGTAGTGGAGCTCAAAGTGATGAAGTGTGAAACAGCAGAGAACCAAACAGCAGAGAACCAAACAGCAGAGAACCAAACAGCAGAGAACCTGAGGAACAGGAGCCCAGAGGTTCCCTCCTCCTGGCAGACTGAGCAGCAGAACAGGTTCTCCTACCTGCCATGTTCTCGAAGGTGAGCGTGGCCGGAGCGTTGCTCCTGGAGTCACACTCCTGGTATCGAACCCACGTCTTGTCCAGATCCTCCATGAAGCCGTTCTCATGGGAGCTGAGGAGGGACAAACATCCTGAAAACTGATCCCAGAACAGCCAGCAGCTCAGCAGGCAGGGCAGACCAGCAGGTAATTAACAGATCAGCAGTTCTCAGATCAGAGTTAGTTCTGTTTCCAGGGACTGTAATCAATAATACTTCTAATACCTCGTCTCATTCTAGCTACAAAGAAAGTACCTGGTACTACAGCTACACACAAAGTACTTGGTACTACAGCCAGAGACAAAGTACTTGGTACTACAGCTACACACAAAGTACTTGGTACTACAGCCAGAGACAAAGTACTTGGTACTACAGCTACACACAAAGTACTTGGTACTACAGCCAGAGACAAAGTACTTGGTACTACAGCTACAGACAAAGTACTTGGTACTACAGCTACACACAAAGTACTTGGTACTACAGCCAGAGACAAAGTACTTGGTACTACAGCCAAAGACAAAGTACTTGGTACTACAGCTACAGACAAAGTACTTGGTACTACAGCTACACACAAAGTACTTGGTACTACAGCCAGAGACAAAGTACTTGGTACTACAGCCAAAGACAAAGTACTTGGTACTACAGCTACAGACAAAGTACTTGGTACTACAGCTACAGACAAAGTACTTGGTATTACAGCCAAAGACAAAGTACTTGGTACTACAGCCAGAGACAAAGTACTTGTGGTATAAAGTACCTGAGAATGGCCAGAGACACGTTCTGTTTCCACGGACTGTCCTTCCTCATTCCGATCCCGAAGCCGGACCTGAAGAACAGTTCTCCGGTCGTCACCAGGTCGCACTTCTGAGACGCTTCGAACTCCAAAACCGCACTGTCCCAGATGAAGGCATGGAGCTTACTGTGGGGGGGGGGGGGGAGAATCTCAGAATCTCAAGCTGGAGTCTCAGTGCTACAGAAACATATTTTCACCTTTCCAGATGCACTAGCGGGTCATCAGCAGTTTATTAAACAGCCTGTGGGTTCGTTTTCTGTAACTAGTCAGTTTTAAATGTTGTAGATAGATTTACTAATGACATGAATAATCTGCTAAATTAATGCTTTCAAGTCTTAACATCGTTCAAAGCAGCTGAAATAATTCAACAATGACGCTATCTAGGCTCCTTCTGAATATGTAAATATGTCATGGTTCTGCCATGTCCTGTCTTTGTGTTTCTTTGTGTTTGTATTTTCCTTGTTTCTGTGTTTCCTGTCTGTGTGTCTCCGTCTCCTGGTCTATCTCTCTCTTCACCTGTTCCCCCCTCCTGCTCCCACACACCTGTACCTCATCATTAATCACCCATCCCCACAGTATATCTACCCCGGTTCACCATCCACTCCTGGTCAGTTCGTCTGTTTTGCTTCTGTTTTGCTTCCTGTTTGCTTCCTGTTTGCTTCCTGTTTGCTTCCTGTTTGCTTCCTGTTTGCTTCCTGTTTGCTTCCTGTTTGCTACCTGCTTTGTTCCTGTTCCGTTCCTGTTCCGTTCCTGTTCCCCAGTGTTCCTGTCCTCCTGTTATCCTGCCTTTTCACCAGTTTTCTACGTCTTGCCTTGTTTGCGGCCAGGTTGTTTTTTGTATTCCTTTGTTTCCCTTTTGTCTGTTGCCAGCCTGTGCCTTTGTGTTTTTTGGTACTCCTGCTTTTTGTATTTTTTCCTTCGTTCTTCATTAAAGTCTCCTAACTCAGTTAGCCTCTGCCTGCCTGTCTGCATCTGGGTCCTCACTTCTGCCCCCTCATAACAAAATAACATAATATAATTTTTGTAACCTGGTATCCCCATTCATGGCATGGCAGATATTATCTGCCTGTGACTTTTTGGCCAAGTTCCAGTATGTTTTTAATGTGGAGTTATTTTCCTTGGTGCTCCGGCGCCTACAAACCTTCTGCCTCCTGTAAAGGTCAGAATGCCATTGGACGTGTCGTAGAGGTCAGTGTGTTTGGGGGTTAAAGTTCAATACAGTTGAACTTTGGGCGCAAAACCTGGAGAAACACCAAGGTGGAGCAGATGTTTAGCAGAATGCTGTGTCAGCAGCTTTGCTCTGAGCGATGCTGTGATTCCACGTTTGGTGTGAAAGCCCGGTGACTCTCCTGATGGTTTGTGATGCACAGCTGCATTTTGTTTTGCTATCAATTCTACAGGAAACTAAAGGTTAACCCTACTTCAGATTTCCAAAAACGAAGATTTTAGATGTCACAGACATGGCATTAGAGCTGAACTGGATATCTAAAGATGAACATGACTTTCTCAACTGTAAACATCCTGTGACTCCTGTATTCTACATGTTACCTAAAATCCATAAAAGTCTTGCAGAACCTAAAGGCAGACCCACTGTAGCCAGTAATGACTCTCTTTTGGAGCCCCTATCTAATTTTGTTGATCATTTCATTAAGCCATATGTTCTTAGACTTCCATCATATATCAAGGATTCAACCGATGTCATTAATAAAATTTCAGAAATTAAAGATCTACCTGGGGATATTGTATTGGTTACTTTAGATGTAGAAAGCCTTTATACAAACATATCCCATGAGAGAGGACTAGATGCTTTAGGCTTTTATCTTCAAGATCGCACTGACCTTCCCCCCAGTGAATTCATTTGTGAATTAGCCTCTCTGGTCCTTAAGCTGAAGTACTTCTCTTTTATAGGGGATTTCTATTTACTAAAAGGCACATCTATGGGTTCTACTTTTGCTCCAGATTACGCCAATCTTTATATGGGTTTTTTTTAGCACAAATTTGTTTTCAACCCTGATAACAATCCTTTTTGTCAAAAAATCCTCAAATGGTACAGATATTGGGATGATGTGTTTTGCCTTTTTCAGGGAAAAAGTAAGGAACTGTTGGATTTTGTGTCATTTCTCAATGGTGTTAACCCTGATTTAAAATTCTCTCTTCAGCATGACCTGCAACGAGTGTCCTTTCTTGATATATGGATTGAGTTAAATAATGGGAGCCTTTTCACCACACTGTACAAGAAAAAAACAGATCGTAACCCTAGAGCTGTAAAATATGGCTTACCTAAAAGTCAGTTTTACAGATTAAGACGCCTCTGCCATTCTGATGAAAACTTCATAGAGAAGGCCCTGGAGATGAAACAACGCTTCCTAGAAAGGGGTTATTCTACTCAATGTATAGATGAGGCTTATCATATTGCTCTATCTAAGCCTAGATCTGACCTATTGAAAAAAAGTGTCAAAAAAGAAAAACATTACTCAGTGTCTTGTATTACTACTTACACTCCTCAGGCTCACATTGTTAAGAACACTATCCTGAAATATTGGCATATCTTGGCCACAGATCCAGTCCTCACCCAACATTTTAAGGATCCACCTCTCTTTGTCCATAAAAGAGGCCCTAAGCTGCGTAATAAGTTGGTTAGAGCCAACATATTGCCTGATCCCAAACAGACTCTCCTGGCTCCCCTTAAACAGGGAAATTACCCCTGTGGCAACTGTGCCCAATGCCGTAATACTTGGAGAACTAATGACTTGAGACATCCTAGGACAGGAAAAGTTATCACATGCAATACAAAAACTGTTGTCTACCTGTTGAAATGCCCATGTGATAAAATCTATGTTGGTAAACTACCCGTCCCCTTGAGCAAAGAATTAGTGAACACAAAAGTTCCATAAGACGCAAAGATATGAACTATCCCGCAGCCCGTCACTTTAATGACCTCACACCACATTTCCTCCCTCAGGTTCCAGGGCAGAGAGCAGATTGCTCCTCATAGAGGAGGTGATGTTGACAGGAGGTTCTGCCAGAGAGAGCTCTTTTGGATCCAACCACTGGGTCTAAATGAGGATTTTGACATGAGTGTTTTGCTATGAATAAATTATAATAGCTTCTATATGTCCTATGTTATATGATGGCTGTAGCCTGATGTTTACATAGCGTTTATTTTATTTTTATTTTGTTGTGTATATTGTAAATCATGTAAATTCGTTGTATTTAGTGTTTCTTGACTATCTCCATAGACACTGTGTCTTTAATTTGTAGTCCATTATATTTAGGACTACAATTCCCTTTAGCCACACAAGCTCTACTGATTGACACAAGTGTTCTGCATTAAGGCAAATCAAGAGATGTTTCCTCAGCCCTTTATATGCTGCTGCCTTCACCTGCTACCTGTTCCTGCCTTGAAGAAGGTCTCTGACCGAAAGTTTGCATATTATAAAGATTCTTGCACAGATTTGAGTGTGCGGATGCTTTTTTCATTCAGTTTTGCTATCTAAGAAAAACTCCTGATGTGATCTCATGATGCTCTGTGTTCTCCAACATGAGGCAGAACGTCTGGAGGACAAACAGCAGGTACTGAAATCTGATTGGCTGCTGGCGGTCAGTGACTGCCGCTTGTTTCTGACTCTATATACTGTATATCCTACATAGAAGTGTATAGAAATCCTCTATTTAAATTTGAACATAGATGTAGGACATATAGAAGAGCGTACTTGTCCCGCACGGCCTGGATGGCCTCGGCGGCGCTCTCGTAGTTGTGTTTCTCCATGTGCCGATACATGGTGCTCAGCTCCACCTGCCGTCTGAAGTAAATATCCACCGAACTCTGCTTCACTGTGGCGTAGATGAACTTATCTGACGGGTTACGCAGCTGAGGAGAGAAGAGGGGAGAGTAAGAGAGAAGAGAAGAGAAGAGAAGAGAACAGAACAGAAGAGACAGAACAGAAAAGAAGAGAAGAGACAGAACAGAAGAGAACAGAAGAGACAGAACAGAAGAGAACAGAAGAGAACAGAAGAGAACAGAAGAGAACAGAAGAGAACGGAACAGAAAAGAAGAGAAGAGACAGAACAGAAGAGAACAGAAGAGAAGAGAACAGAAGAGAACAGATGGTGTCAGTCTGTCACTCGCAGTGTGATGCGTGGCGTGGCTCCGCCCCTCCAACTGCAAATACATAAATCTTTATACATACAGTATATATCTATATCATATAAATCTATATACATACAGTATATATCTACCGTATTTCCTCTAATAGTGGCCGGTAGTCAATTAAAAGCCGGGTCTCCGATAACGTCCGGGGCCGTGGTCGACAGGAACAAATAAAGTCCGGCCCCAAATACAGGCCGGGTAAAAAAACAAAGGAAACAAGCGTGAATTTGCCATAGCTGTGACCGCGTACTGTGAGGCTACAGGCCGACAAAGGGTGGGGAAATGTTGTGGACCAACCAACCAACAGACCGACCAACCGACCAACCAACAGACCGACCAACCGACCAACCAACAGACCGACCGACTGCCAGAGCGAGCTGTAGAGCTGCTGGTCGCAGCTAAAAACAGCGGTGGACACCGGTAAACTCCTGGCAGAAGTCTCTGGAGCGCGCCGCCGTCGATTACCGTAATTATCGTAATGCGTCGCAGTAACAAAAAAACGGCTACCTAACGAACCCCAACAGAAGCAGATCAGAAAACAAGGAGACTTCGTACTAAAATATGAGCAAATATACTTATCAAACAGAGGGAATTAGAAATAAAGGCCTGTCTCTAATATAAGCCTGCTTCCAATAAAGGCCTGGTCCCCTCTGCAGCTGAGGTAAATAAAGGCCCGGGCCAATATTAGAGGAAATACGGTATATCATATAAATCTATATACATACAGTATATATCTATATCATATAAATCTCTATCAGTCTCCAGACAGTCGCATGGTGTGAAGGCAGACATGAAACATCTCCGTTCTGCATTTACAGCTTTTGTTTTGGTTGCCGTCGGTTACCGTACGTACACACGCCTACACCGTTACCACGGCAACCGCTGCCAAGAGCTTAACGCCAGACAAACAGCCACTGGGACAGACTAAGACCAACACCTGGATTTGTGCATCTGGAGCAACTTGAGGAACCCGTGTGTGTGTGTGTGTGTGTGTGTGTGTGTGTATGTGTGTGTTTTAGTGTGTGTGTGTGTGTGTGTGTGTGTGTGTGTGTGTGTGTCGGACCCTGGGGTCGTTGATGCCAGTGATGCGCTCCTCAGGCCGGTCCAGCACCAGGAAGGCTGCCAGGTTGGCAGTGTACGACGCCACGATGATCATGGCGAAGCCCGCCCACACCATACCCAGAATCCTCGCTGAGAAGCTCCTGGGTGCTCCTGCACACACACACACACACACACACACACACACACACACACACACACACACACACACACACACACCAAAGAAAGACACGTATCAGTTATACTTCCGCTCTGAGTCAGCATTCTGACCGGGGGTTAGACCGCCGAGGAGCACCTTGTCCTGTCCCAGAATGCATCAGCAGGAGGAGCACCCTGTCCTGTCCCAGCATGCATCAGCAGGAGGAGCACCCACCTTCTCCTATCCCAGAATTCAGCAGTACTCCCCATGAGAACCACATGGCGGAGGACAGGGTGAGGGCGTCTTCTTCTTCTTCTTCGCTGTTCACTTTAAACCTTCCAAACGGGCTGACACACACACACACACACACACACACACACACACACACACACACACACACACACACACACACACACACACATTACATTACATCACATTACATCACATTACATTATGTTGTATTATATTACATAATAAAGTATTACATTACATTACATTACACTGTATTATATTACATTATATTGTATTACATTATATTACATTATATTGTATTACATTATATTACATTATATTGTATCATATTACATTATATTGTATTACATTACATTACACTGTATTATTTTACATGATATTAAATTACACTATATTATATTACACTGTATTATATTGCATTATATTGTACTATATTACATTATATTGTATTATATTACATTATATTACACTGTATTGTATTACATTATATTGTATTAAATTATATAACATTACACTGTATAATATTGCATTATATTGTATTACATTACATTACATTACACTGTATTATATTATATTAAATTACATTATGTTGTGTTGTTATGCAGGGTGTTGTTGTTTACCTGAACCGGTCTAATAGGTAAAGCATCACTGCCACCACATGGACCGACAGACCGACTAACAGCCACAGTGTGCTCTGGAACGGCTGCATGAACGAGTCCAGAGTGCTGCGAGGGATTTCCTGCACACACACACACACACACACACACACACACACACACACACACACACACATTAGGCCTGTTTAGGCTCCTAAAGGCTGTTTTAATAGGATAAAAACTTGGTAAGAGCATCATGAGTTTGATTTCTATAATCAGTTTCAACTTCAATAAATTCAATCATTCCATACAAATTCAGAAAACAGAATTTAAATTCAGTCGTCTGCTGGAACAAATCTCCTCACTTTCAATCTGAGTCATTTACACAAACACAAGATCTCAAGTCAAGTCAAGTGAATGAAATAATCTGTTGTTTTTTTTCATGGTTTCTCCTCCAGACCGGATCTGGGCTCACAGCGGTCGATGGAAACCGTCACACTGTGAACAGGTTTCTGATGCTTCGGGTGTGTTTCGGCTTCAGGATCAGAGTGTGAACCGGTTTAAATAATAATAATATAACAATAATAAACTTTATTTATATAGCACTTTTCAAAAAACAGAGTTTACGAAGTGCTTTACAGAGAAAATAGAAA
>NW_027282558.1:12500-30000 GCF_046629955.1 Centroberyx affinis | reverse complement strand
ATGTAGTTGACAGTGATGTAGTTGATAGTGATGTAGTTTGAGAGTGATGTAGTTTGAGAGTGATGTAGTTGATAGTGATATAGTTGATAGTGATGTAGTTGACAGTGATGTAGTTGATAGTGATGTAGTTTGAGAGTGATGTAGTTGATAGTGATGTAGTTGATAGTGATGTAGTTGATAGTGATGTAGTTGACAGTGATGTAGTTGATAGTGATGTAGTTTGAGAGTGATGTAGTTTGAGAGTGATGTAGTTGATAGTGATGTAGTTGATAGTGATGTAGTTTGAGATTGATGTAGTTTGAGAGTGATGTAGTTGATAGTGATGTAGTTGACAGTGATGTAGTCTGACAGTGTAAACTCTTGAAGTCCATGGCCTGCAGTGAAGCATCATGGTAAAAATCAGAATCAGATGAATCACAAAATGAAGGAGCATCGTACCTGCGATCCGTTGAAGACTCCGACCTGGACGAGGCGGCCGGGCTTCTGCTGGTAGTTCAGGATGCTGTAGGTGGCGAAGCGCCGGTCGCCGTCGTCGTTAAACTCGATCCGCCCCGTCAGGCCGTCGGGGTACTTGGATGACATCAGCACCCTGGAGAGCCAATCAGAGAGCCGGAAACTCAGGGTCAGCGCTAGTTTCTGGATTGGTTTGTTTGTTGGTTTTAAAAGGTTTTAAAAGGAAGCCGCTCAGTGACTCCAATGTTAGAATTTCACAATAAGGATATCACTTTGACTAAAATAACAAGCAGAACACACAATACGACGATAGAGTTTTAGATTTTAGATGTTTGTACTTGGCAGTGATTATCAGGGAGAAGTGTTCCTGTCAGTCTGAACGTGTCACTGCTGTGACTTCTAGAGAGGGCAATAGACTGAGGTGACATCATCAAACCATGACATCATCCCCCTGTGACATGATGTGAGCTGATGAGTTGGCTATATAGGTCAGATAGAGAGGACAGGAGGAGAGGGAGTGATAGGTCTGTTTATTATTGCAGCTCTGTCAGTCTAACAGATTAGTGAAGCCTCAGCTGTTCAGCTCTCCAGGCTGTTCTGCCTCCTGACAGCTAATAACCTGACTGCACAGGCGACTGTTACGCTTGATTTAACTGTCATTCTACATTTAACTAATGTTAACTAGTGGTATAAGGTACTACATTGGTATGGTATTCAGTGGTATATACTGCTTGGTATGGTCATGGTTAGTTTAAGACAGTGGGTTCTTTAACTGGGATCATCTCTAGTGAATTATAGTGAAATTAAATGATTCCTCATTTAGCTGGAGACCCCTGGAGGTCCCCAGACCGCACCTTGAAAACCACTGGTATAAGGCACTAGCCTTGGTATGGTAACTAGTGATGTATCGTCGCTGTTGGAGACACAATTTCCACAATTTCAACTTGTCATGAACTAAGACAAACAGACATGTTTTCAGCCTGACCACCGTTTGTGTCCAGCTGGTTTAGAAAAGGTTTCATCAGAGCCGGAGGTCTGACAATTCTCTGAACCCACAGAGCCTGGACTCTAACTGAAGCTAAAACATGAAAATCATCAAAATTGGAGCCTTGGTATGGTGACCAGTTTTATATGGTACTAACCTTGGTATAGCACCCAGTGGTATAAGTACAAGGCACAGTTGAACTAGCA
The DNA here is from genome assembly GCF_046629955.1 of Centroberyx affinis. Classification (NCBI taxonomy): domain Eukaryota; kingdom Metazoa; phylum Chordata; class Actinopteri; order Beryciformes; family Berycidae; genus Centroberyx; species Centroberyx affinis. The sequence continues at coordinate 28,356 of NW_027282558.1, read as the reverse complement.
TGAACCTACGTGGAAATTCACTTTTTTTTCCTCACCTTAGAAAAACGTTTGTAAAGTCTGCACCAAACGATGTAGGCAGTAACCTAAGATAACCTAGCCGGTACTGGCAGTAAAGCTCTGTCCTGTAACCACCAATGATAATGAAGACTCACCCACCATGTGACCTCTGACCTGTGGTACTGACCATGTGACCTCTGACCTGTGGTACTGACCGTTTGAAGAGCGGCCCGGTCCTCCAGATGTTGGTGTTTCCCACGCAGCCTCGCGGCGGCTCGGTGATGTTCTCCTTCTCAAACAGCTCCTGCAGCGACTGAGCCACCACCGCCACCGCGTCGGCGATGTGCGCCGACTCATTCTTACCGTTTATCAGCTGGAGGCCCAGCAGGCCTGCACACACACACACACACACACACACATACACACACACACACACACACACACACACACACACAGCAGAGAGAGACGTTACAAAGAGTGAAGGGAGAGCTTACACACACACACACACACACAGCAAGGAGCTAGATAGGTTATCGTCTGAAAATCTTTCTCACACACAAATTAATTAGAAGTCACACACACACACACACACTCAAATTAATTTCAAAGATGTAATTAATATTAGGCTTCAGTGAAAATTATAAACACAGCGTGAAAGAATTTCTTTTTCATATAAAGGCACACACACGCACACACACGCACACACACACACACACACACACACACACACACACACACACAGGGCTTCAGGCATCAGGCTAGTCAGTGCTGTATGTAGGTCGGTGTATAGCACTACTGAACTGCATGCTGGGAGTTCAACTCTGAAAAATCACAACCCTTCGTCTCCCAGGACAAGTGCAGCCACACTGGGACGTTTTGAATCGGTCTGGTGTTTTCCTTCAGCAGAAAGCTCCACACTGTGCTGAAAACTAACATCCGTCCTCCAGCCTCCTGACAACAGCAGTTAGCTCCGTTAGCATTCCTCACTGAAATACTGGTACAACTAGCTAGAATTCCTCACTGAAACTACTTCAACTAGCTAGCTTTATTTACTAAAACTATTGGGTACTACTAGCTAACACTAAAATGACTGCGTAGTAGCCTAATAGCTAACATTCCTAACTAAAACTACTGGTACTACTACTACTAGCATCCCTTAATTAAAGTACTGGGTACAACTAGCTAGCATTTCTCACTGAAACAAACGAGCACAGCCAGCTACTGTAACTTTCCTAATTGAATAATGGGCACAGCTAGCTAGTTTTCCTAATTGAAAATAATAGGCAGCACAGCTAGCTTTCCTAATTAAAAAGTGATGGGTACAGCTCGCCAACTTTTCTATTTGAAATTAATGCGTGCCACTAGCTAGCGATACCTATCATTTTCAATGAAGAATGCTAACAATGCCAATAGGCTGTTCCTCCGTAAGCTAAAGGACCAATGAAGAAACTTTTTCCTCATAATGTGACAAGTGTCTGGTGAAGAAAAATAACATTAAAATCCATAATGTCACAGTATCGCTCTGCGGTTTCTTTTTGGGGAATGGTTTCAGAAATAACCCGTTCACATTTCCATCAAACCATAAATAATCCATCTGACCCTGATTATGTAAAAGCCTTTGAAACCTGTGGAGAGGTTCTGTCAGGCTGCCTGACCATGCTGGCTGTCATTAGACATCTCATCTCATCTGTAAACCCATTAAAAGGACAATCCACCTGGTTCTAGCATGGATTTTGGTTTTAAGATTTAAGAGTTTTATGTTTGCTTGAACCCATGGTGTTGACCTCTTCAGTAGCCTACTGCAAATCTTTGGACGTGTCCACATGAGAAAAAAATCCCTTTAGGAAGTGTCCCTGACCCGTGATCTCCTTACTATTTGCTTGTAATGTTGGTGATCTCGGATCTAAGTTCAATGGAAGTCTCTCTGAACAAGGGATCTAATATAAATATAAATGTACAGATTCCATGTCGAACCAGGTGGGTTTTTAAGTTACTATAAAAGGCTTTAATCTGAAACTATTTCCTAAAAAGAGCCTCAAACCTCTCCAACAGAGACAAAATGGTTGGGGATTTTTTCAGAGTGCAGTCTTACTACACTTTTAAAAAAGGATGGATTATTTTTGACACATCTGTAGTTTGGGACAGACACAAAGATGTGTTGAAAATGACGCATCATTTTTAAGCGTGTAGAGGCTAGCCGGTGAGGATGCTTTCTGAAACAAAAATACCACAGCAGCAGCAGCAGGAGGGGATCTGGTGGAGCAGGATGACCCAGCTAGCCAGACAACTGGAAACCAGATCGCTCACACAGGATGATGTTTTTGGTTTATGGATAGTCAGTCAGTTTTACATATTAACTGATGATTACAATCTAAAAATTCAGAAGTTAATGTTTTTGATACTTTATTGAACCCTTGAGGGAACAAATTAATCTTTTCAGCTGCCTCCGCCCACAGGGAGGTCAGAGGTCAGAGGTCAGCCACAGAGCTGGGAGGGACTCAGTGCCTTGCTCCAGGACACTTCAGCAGGTTAAAGCTTCATTTATGCTTGGTCACTCAACACTCTTGACAGTTGTCTCTTGACAAAAGCTGTGTCGCACGACGTCCCGCATTTACACCTTGGCAAAGATGTAGGCAATGGGTTTGGTCGTCTCCATGGTAACGAGATGCTGGCGGGTTTGTTTACATCTTCTGCAAATATGGTAGCGGCCGATGAAATAGCTGATCGAGGAAGAGGAGATTTTGAACCTTCGTCTTTTGATGTGAGGATATTTTCCCTTCTTCCCCCAGCCTTTCATCTATTCCTTCCATGTTTGTCTTGGATTGTTTGTTTCCAAGGAAGCAAGAAGTGGTGAGCGTTACCATGGCAACAAACTATCCAATCACACTGTGCAACAGTCCTCGACGGTGTCCGCGACATTACAGAAAGCTTCCCGGAGATTCAGTCATTTCTGTCGAGAGACGACTGTCGAGAGTGTCGAGCGACCAAGTGCAAATGAAGCTTGATGGAACCTGTCGACCATCCTGCCGGCTCTTCATGTCATGTGGTTGTCTGGCTGACTGGGTAGCCTGCTGTCTGTAGTACCCCCCCACCCCCGGCAGACGCCATGTTGCAGTGGGTGGATCTTCTACTGACCAATGGGCGGAGCATCAGACAGGAAACAGGAAGCAGCGGCGGCATCTTACCAGTTTGTTCAGACACACTTCACTGTGGGGGGCGGTACTGCAGCAACACTGCCTGTCTGGCTACCCCCCCACCCCCCCACCACCACACTGTCCAAACCCAATGCTGAACTCCCACCCCCCCATCCCAACCCCCACCTCCCCATCCCAACCCCCACCCCCCCATCCCATACCCCCCACCACCCCCATAGCAGCGCATGTTACTGGCTTGTCTACTGTAAGAACGGGCGGACGGGCGGGCGGACGACACACACTATAGAAATGAAACAAACAAAAAGATGTTAGACACATTTAAAGCCACACAGTTACAATGAGCAAGAAAGAAAACTCTGGTTTGGAACCTTTAAACATTTTTATTTTTTTTTTTATTTTTTCAGGATGTTTAAACGTTCAACCAGTCAGAAGGAACCAGAGAGAGAAACACCACAGGACGCTGAGAAGATAACTTGCTGTGATGAGGTTTAGCTTCCTTCATCAGAGACTACATCGCTATGACAGGGAGAGAGAGAGAGAGAGAGAGAGAGTCTGCCACACAGCTTGTGGCAGAGGAGGAGGAGGAGGGAGGAAGAGGAGGAGCGAGGAAGAGGAGGAGGAGGAGCAGGAGGTGACGTACCGTCTGGAGCTTCACTCAGAGCTTTGCCGGTCATCTCTCTCTCTCCGACCAGCCAGACGTAACCAGAGCCGGTCATGTTGAGCTGACGGGCGGCTTTATACACCGCAGCAGCTTCATCCTCACTGCACACACACACACACACACACACACACACACACACACACACACACACACACACACACACACACACACACACACACACACACACACACACAAACAAAAGGGCAAAGTGATCTCTTCGGCTCAGTCTTTGAATGGTTCAGATCTTATCCCGGTGGTCTTGAACACTATGTTGCACCAGGCCCTTCTGTCTCTCAGCATGTTGACATCCTGTATCTTGTGGCGTCCCACAGGGCTCCGTTCTTGGCCCTTTATTATTTAACCTGTACATGCTCCCACTGGGATGTATATTAACAAATATAACATTGGTTTCCACCAATATGCAGACGACACCCAATTGTATATGTCACTGGCACCTGGCAATAGAGTCTTGATCAATTGTAGAGATTACATTATTTTAATATTAATTAATATTGTAACTTCCAGATCTTTTATTTACCCCTCTTTTACCCATTATGTCGGTTTTATTTTGTGTAGTAATCTGCTGCAAATTTCTCTTGCTTTTAATATGGACCATGCCCGGGGTTTTTTTTTTTTGTCGTAACGTGCCTCATTTTTCTCCTGTCTTTTTTACTTAATATGTGAAGCACATTGCGCTGCATTCTTTGTACAAAATCATGTGATGTTTGGTTTTATTATTATTATCATTAGACTGACCTGGCAGAGAGGATGATGACTCGAGCCTCCAGGTCTTTGGCCTCCAGCAGCAGAGCCGTCAGGTTGGTGTCCTGGCTGAACAACAGCACCTTCTCTGCCTGGAGCACCGCAGGGCAGGAAGACAGGTCAGAGCGCAGGACGACAGGTCAGAGTGCAGGACGACAGGTCAGAGCGCAGGACGACAGGTCAGAGCGCAGGACGACAGGTCAGAGCGCAGGACGACAGGTCAGAGCGCAGGACGACAGGTCAGAGCGCAGGACGACAGGTTGCAGCGTAGGTCAGTGAGTCGACAAAACACCACAGGACACATCATAGGACACGCATCATTAGCTTTTAACCGTCAGAGCCCCTCCCCCTGCCCCCGCCCCCTCCCCCGCCCCCAAAGCCTCAACCATGCTCCCTCTCACCCACGCCACCGGGGCAAAAAAATGGAGAAAAAACAAGTTTCCAAGATCTGCCGAACTGAAAGAAAAATCAAACTCGAAGCTTGAAAAAGGAGGAGGGGCAAAAAAGTTGCGTGGTGTGATGTCACATGCAAACTGAGGCGCTGTCAAGACTCCAACCAACCAGGGACGTGCATGTTAGAGAAGGAGCGCTGATGCAACCGCAAATCAAAAAAAAAAAAAAAAAAACGAGTGAAGAGGAAGAAGAGGAAGGAGGAGGAAGAGGAGGAAGGCGGGTAGTAAGGGGGCAGGAGGAGGGGGAGGAGGAGGAGGGGGAGGGGGGGGTGGGGTCATTTCCCAAAGGGAGAAAAGAAAAGAAAAGGAGGTTTGATGTTGCAGAGGAGTGAGAGGATCCTGGTGCTGCTCCGCCCTCAGACCCGCAGACAGAGCCGAGCCTCAGCCTGGCTGCATGCAACCTTCACATGGAAAAACTCAGGAGGAGGAGGAGGAGGAGGAGGAGGAGGAAGGGCGTCTCTCTTGGCTAGTGTAAACCCATTCGCGGTGTGTGGAAATCATAAAAAAAAGAAAGAAAAGTAAAGGTGGAGAAAAGACGTGCCACCAGGATAAGAGTCTATCTCTGGAGTTGGGTTGGATTTGGGCGGGCTGACTGGTGTTTGCTACTGGGCGAGCTCAGAGATTGGTTGGGCGGCGTGCATTGACCATGCAAGTATACCTTGGGTCCTCTCCTGAAGTCAAAGGACTGTTGGTCGAGGTTTTCATAGTTCCTGTTTTTAGTCTGATGGGTAATGTGCACAGAGAAAATATGCAGACACAGAAGAATATTATAGACAGTCAGAAATGGGGGGCAGTAAAGCATTCCAACAAATCTCCACTTTTCTGCTTCAAATCAGGAGGCTGCGGGACGCTGGGGCACGCAAACACATCAGAGACAGCCTGTCTGTCTGCCTGCCTGTCTGTCTGCCTGTCTGTCTGCCTGTCTGTCTGTCTGTCTGCCTGCCTGTCTGTCTGCCTGTCTGTGTGGAGATATCTCACCTTTACAGAGAACAAAGCTCTTGTCAGGTTCTGTGTTGTGTATCTTTAGTTTTGGAGCTAAATATAACCATCAGACCTGAGCTGTTGGTTATTTTCAGATCAGAGCTGGAGAACAGAGAGAGTGAAGCAGACTCAGACTCTCCAGCATTAGAAAGCAGCAGCTCTGTTGGCTGACAGCTCTATTTTAGACTCCATCTCCACTGACTGAGCATGTTCACCTGCACACCAACACAATGCATTACTTCATGTTTCCATTACAACATTTACATGGTTCAAAGTAACATCATTTCTCTAATAGCCTGCTTCACATGGACTCATTTAATAATTTGTGTGTATGCTCCATGTTGTTTGCTTGGTAAATACAGCATCCAGGTTACTGCGTCTGGTGACCTTTGACCTGCGTAGTTTGAAAAATTGTCACCATGCTCCAATCAATGGACAGACTGAGCAGAAATCTGTTAACTGGCTTCTGTTTAATCTGAATAAGACCTTACTCCCATTAAGAGAATCAGATAAAGGAGTTTACATGGCAGTCTCAGCAGTCAGAGAATTGCCTTAATCAGGTTAAAGGATACGTTTCTATATCTATATCTATATCTATATCTATATCTACAGTATATACTGTAGATAAAGATATTCTGACAAACAGTTTGGACTCATTGTTGCAGCAAGAGGCAGCAGAGCTTCAACTGACATCTGACTGGAGACAAGACTGTCTGTGGGTCCAACAACTACAGACAATACTGTCTGTGGGTCCAACAACTACAGGAGGAAGAGAGAAGTTATATAGAGGAACTAAATCAATGAATTTATTTATGCCTTTAATCAGATTAAAACTGAATTATTAGTGTGCATGTGAACAGTCTGCTCCCTGTTCTCCGTCTCTCAGGGAGAGTGAGTCCTCTCTCAGACTAAAACGTCTCTTCCTGCTCCTGGAAGGTGGTTTGGATAAAACGCACCAACCAGGCCGAGATCCAATACAGTTTGAGCTGATCTGATCTTTGATCTGTTGTGATCTGTTGTGATCTGGTGTGATCTATTGTGATCTGGTGTGATCTGTTGTGATCTACTGTGATCTGGTGTGATCTGATGTGATCTGTTGTGATCTGGAGTGATCTGTTGTGATCTGCTGTGATCTGATGTTATCTGGTGTGATCTGTTGTGATCTGGGGTGATCTGGAGTGATCTATTGTGATCTGGAGTCATCTGGTGTGATCTGGAGTGATCTGTTGTGATCTGGAGTGATCTGATGTGATCTGGAGTGATCTGATGTGATCTGTTGTGATCTGGAGTGATCTGGTGTGATCTGTTGTGATCTGTTGTGATCTGCTGTGATCTGGTGTGATCTGGTGTGATCTGGTGTAATCTGTTGTGATCTGTGATCTGGAGTGATCTGGAGTGATCTGGTGTGATCTGGTGTGATCTGGTGGGAGCAGCAGGCTCCACAGTGCTGACGGAGCCGGTGCAGACTGTTCTGATGTTAAGCCGGCCTGGCGGCAGATTTTCCCATCAGCCACCACTCCGCTCCAAATGTTAATCTCATTAAATTTACATTCTGTCACAAACTCCCAGAACATCGTCACAGAGCTGCTCAGACACACAGCACACCGCCTGTCTGCCTGTCTGTCTGTCTGTCTGTCTGTCTGTCTGTCTGTCTGTCTGTCTGCCTGCCTGCCTGCCTGCCTGTCTGTCTGTCTGTCTGTCTGTCTGTCTGTCTGTCTGTCTGCCTGCCTGCCTGCCTGCCTGCCTGCCTGTCTGTCTGTCTGTCTGTCTGTCTGTCTGCCTGTCTGCCTGCCTGCCTGCTTGCCTGTCTGTCTGTCTGTCTGTCTGTCTGTCTGCCTGCCTGTCTGTCTGTCTGTCTGCCTGCCTGTAAACTTGTAAACAACACATTGTAAATAAGTAAATAATAAGTAAAGTAACATTCCAGACAGACTGGAGTTTGTTCACCTTCAGCTGGTCTGTTAATATTAATGTCGGCCTGCTGTCACACTGTTTCCCTCCTCTAATATTCATCATCATGTTGTGCAACGTTATATTTTTTGCAACATTATATTTATCCCCGAACCAACTAGGATGAATTCTTGTTACCATCAGCATTAATAACATTTATATTTAGTATTAGTAACATACTAACATTATGCTTCTAATCTTTAAGGCCCAAACGCACTGAAAGTGATAACTGACGCTCCTCCTTGGCGAAGCCACTGGGGACCAGCCGTCTCATTTCAGCTTTTATTTTTTCTTCCAGGTGGGTGAAAGTCACATAAAGCAGCTGATCATAACTCTGCTGCAGCTGGTATAGCAAGTTAAGTTTTATGAGCGGTAGATGTCAGTAAAGGTTCATGATAGATGATACGGGGGGGGGGGGGGGGGGGTCTGTTATGCTAACATAACTACCAAGGCTCTGAGCTTTTATTTTTCTTATCTTTAGTATCTGACATGTGACAACACACCGGTTCAGATCTGTAGCTGTTGGCAGTGAGAGTTGCGGAATTACAATCGTATTGTTCATAAAGTTTTAAGCTAAGCTAACGGAGCTAACGTCAGCTGTCACCTGTTGCCATAGTAACAGTAAACAGTCAGTAGTCATATGTCACAGGTCGTTTTTGGACTTCAGTGATGAGCTTCTCCTCGTCCTGCTTTGGCCGCTCCTCAAGTCGGCTGGATAACGTTAGTTTTTTTTTTTTTTTTTTGGTGGCCGTCTAGTTTGATCAAGCTCTGATGTCAGTTCCCCGCTACACATCACTTCTTCTTCTTCCGTTTTACCGGCGGACTACGCCACCTCCTGTACCGGAGTCCTCTAAACAGCTGCTGCAGAAACACACAGCTTTGGTCTCCGGCTCCTCATTTGACTCCAAAATGGAAACGAGGTCTGAGTAGAGGAGTCGAGGCAGTTTGACCTCATGACACTTTTGGTGCGTTCAGCCGTTTAAAACAAGAGGAGGACTTCAGAACGCCATCAGACGCTTCAGTGTGTTTGGCCTTTAGTGTTGCTTCTTTGACAGATTGTTTAGCATGTCTGCTAGCTAAAACTAGAGTTAGATGACTTTAGCCGGTTAAACCAATATTGTTAAAGCTAGCTGTCAGCTAACAGACATAATTAGACCTCGTTGGTTTGGAGATAAATCTCATGCTAACATGTAGCGTTGGTGTAACGTAAAGTGTTAAAATGATGTGTTCCCGGCAGGAAGCGGTTACGTGAAGGAGACACGACTGTAAACAGGAAGTAGTGTCACACTGAAGCAGCTTGGCGGCCAGTCAGGGCGTGGAGGTCAGGATGGTGGATGATTTCCAGCGTTTACAAAGGACATTTCAGCAATGAATTACTTACATAATTACTACATAATTTCCTTTTGACAAATTAGCTAATTTGTGTACACTGTCAAAAAAAAAAAAACGCTGGTCGAAAAAGCAACATGATCTCAAATACGTGAAATGAACACGAACTCTGTTCGATTTACATGCTGTGGACACGTGTTACGGGAAATAACGTTTCTCCACCACAAACTGAATTACTTTCCAAAGGTTGGCTAACGGTTAAGTTCAGGAGACTAAAACAACTTAGTTACGGTTAGGGAAATGGTTTGGTCAAGGTTAAATAAGAAAAACGTTAAAAATGATAATGTGACTTATAGTTATTAGGAGAGTACTTTCCTGCTTGATTCCATCCCATCCCATTTCTCATCCAGAGAGCAGCGTGAGACGATAAATTCATGCTTTTAAAGCTCCACATGGTGTAAAGCAGGACTCCCCTCTCCTCTGTGGTGATAAAGGAGTTGGATGGTCTATCTAAACATGGTGAAAGTACCAAAACTAAATCCACACAATCCATATTAGTGCAGCGAGCCTCTAAACGAGCCGTTTGGACTTCCGTAACTTTGTGATGTCACAAAGGTTCGCTCATTAGCATTTTTGTAAGAAATAATAGACTAACAAAGTGTTTTTTTCAAAGCGGTTGAGCGGTTGTCGTCGTTTATTACCGGAGAGTTTTCCCTACCTGTAGCCGCCGGGCCGCGGCGTCTCACGTTTCACTCTGGAAACGGTTAGCCAATCGGAACGGAGGGTCGTTAATATTAATGAGCCTTAAAGACACGGAGACAGAAACGGCCTGTTCTTGGTAAGGCTCAGAGAGATGCTGGAAAATGAACGTGGAGAAATGGATTGAGAGTGTTTTTGGTTCATGACACCACACACACAGCTTTGACTGGACAGAAAGACACTAAATAAAACTCTGGACAGTGGAGGATATGGAACTTTAAGGTAAATTGATGCAAAATTATTTATTGCCCTTATTTATTAATTTGCATGAATTGGCTTTAGGTATTCCCTCATGAAGGAGTTACCAGGACTCCTACTGAATCACACATGGCCGCAGTGTGAATAAAGCATGGGTCATGACTGGACACACTGTCATCCAGCTGCAGTCTATCTGTGGTTCACCTACACTAACACACAGTCAGTGGATCCAGACAGACAGACAGCAGGTCAGACAGACAGTCAGTTTATCCATAATGCAGTGAGACAGCTGTGACAGAAGCAGGTTGATGATGTCATCAGAATGCTCCAAGAACCTTGTAGAAGGACGAACTGCCTAACCCTGTCTCACCTGCCAGATCACTGTGTGTGTGTGTGTGTGTGTGTGTGTGTGTGTGTGTGTGTGTGTGTGTGTGTGTGTGTGTGTGTGTGTGTGTGATGTGTTTGCGTGGCTCCAGCTCCCAGCTCCTTCATTGTGCTGTAGAGATGGAAGAACAGACAACAGACTGGAAATGAAGAACTAAAACTATGAGATGGAGAGACTGACAGACAGAGAGAGAAAGAGAGAGAAAGAGGGAGAACTACAGGAAGAAGAGAAGAAAGGAGGAAAGGATCAGAGAAAATAATTTAATGTGAGGAAAGAAATAGAGAAGGTAAAGTGAAGAAAAGAAAAGAGTAAGGAGAAAAGAAGGGATAAGAGGGGAAAGGAAGAGAAATAAAAGAGAAGAAGAGATGAGAAGAAAAGCAGAACAGAAAAGAAACAAAGTAATGATGAAAGAGAAGCTGCTTTGAAGCCTCTGGCAGAAAGAATATCAAAGCCAGGACAGATGGACGGATGATGGATGGATGGATGGAGAATGTGCAGATTGTAGTTTTTGTCCTATGAACATTTCTCGGAGGCAGAAATAATCTGATTGGTTGAGTTAAACCTCGGTGGGCGGAGCCAAAGATCCACCGTCTTTGTGAGCGAAGTTAGCTAACTGGCAAAGTTGAATGGCAAAGAAGAAATTCTGGTTAAATTAGAAATTAAAAATATAAATGTCATTCCTGTATGAACGGAAACTGGAACAGAAGCATTTTGTTGATCCAGGACTTTATCGATCAGACAGGTTCTTCAGTCTGAACCGTCTTCTGACTGAATCATGAGTCCATGTGAACACTGAACAACTGTCACAGCTGGACTTTTATTTTCCAGATGGGAGCTCGGCCCGTGGGTTCAGACAGAGGCACTGAGCTGTATATCAGGTTTCTACTGGTCTGAGTCTGCAAAAGAAGCTTTTCTGCCTCCAAGGATCCATCTGGCTCAAAGCAAGACGTGTTGAGCAGGAGACAGGAGGTCCAGACAGCAGACAGCCTGTCTTCACATTACAGGCAGATACAGATGGGAGAGATCTGAGCGATGACAGCAGCAGAGGCAGGATGAAGGAGCAGCTGACAGTTTAAATGAACAAACTGTTTAAATGTCTAAAAGTGTTTGTTTGGATCAGCTGATGGCTGACATGTTCTGTCTGAGCTAACAGAGCTTCATCAGGTCAGCAGCTAGCTAACTAGCTTAGCTAGATAGCTATAAGCTAGTATGGCTAGTTTGAACTTGAAGGTCAGCTAGCTAACTAGCTAACCTAGATAACTCAGTATGGTAGATTGTATTTTTTCAGTTAGCAGCAGAGTGCTAGGCTTTATATTAATATTAGCTTCCTCCTCTCTTAGCTCTCGTCTTTCTCACTGAGCTTCAGTCTGATGTTACTGAGCCAGAAACACGGTGGTTCTTTGGCTCCGCCCACTGAGGTTTAACTCAACCAATCAGATTATTTCTGACTCCAGAAACGTTTGTTAACTAAAACTCCAATCTGAGATGGATTGAGGGATTCATAAAAAACAACAGACAGCAAGCTTAAACACACACAGACACACATACATGCACAATTTGACACACTGACACAACACACACATACACACTCTCTCCGAGACACACACACACACTGACACACAACCACACAAACACATGCACACATTCACACACACTTACAACACACACAATGACAGAAACACACACATACAACCTTCTTATACACACACACACTAACACACAACACACTCAGAAAATCCGCCACACACTTCGTACAGTCTTCATACTGACTGCCATGCGTGTGTGTGTGTGTGTGTGTGTGTGTGTGTGTGTGTGTGTGTGTGTGTGTGTGTGTGTGTGTGGAGCCTCACCTTGGTCTCTCTCTCCTCCAGCAGCGTCTCCAGTCTCTTCTGTGCGGCTCGCCCCTCATGGTCGTCGCTGACGATGAGGATGATGTGGTTCCACCTGAACTCCCGCATCATGTCGAACCAGACCTGGGCCTGGTGCGAGTAGGGCGGGACGGTCCGGAGGAAGGACAGGTGGATACTCTGGAGGGGGGGGGGGGGGGGATGTGACGTTAAACAAAGTGCGGTAAGTGTGAACAGTGTGATCTGTGTTTTATTAACTGATGTGAAATGTATTTGTTGGAGCCATTATGCCTTTCTTTGGAGTATTCTCTTTATTCTTTATTTTACTATTGAGATTTGTTGCTATTTTGGATTGTTTACATATACTAATGCTACATGTGTATCCTTTAGTCCGGAGCACCCCACCTTGCTTTAGTCCTGAGAATTGCATGGGGAGGGGAGGGGCTATGTTCAGGTGTGTCAGGTAAGATAGACAGGAAGTAGGAAATGGGTTGGAAAAATGTTTGGTGAGGAACTAGGAAGGGCAGACATTTCCTTTGAACCACATTAGTTTTGAATCCTGATTTATCTTCTTGATCCTTCTTTATTTTTTCCTGAAAAGGACAAAGCGAAAAAGACTGATTTGCATTTTTTGGAAGTATTTAATAAATACTTGTTATTTTTTCAATATAACTCGGACTCACTGGATTCTTCTTGGATGTGCGTATCAAAGTGTACCGAGTCCCACCAATAATGGAAAACAAAATGGAATGGAAAACAAAAAAAGCCGATGCAGTATTTGTTGTTCATCACCCGAAACCTTTTCACATGTCAAACAGCTGCATGATCATTATAATTTAATTATCTGCAAGTCACAAAATGCTAACAAGCTAGCAAACTTCTGTTCAAGAGAGGAGTGTTGCATTCTGAAAAAATATTTTAATGACCTTGCTGTTTGATGACTGTGAAAAGGTAACGACTAATTACTTACAGCAGATAGTTTTCACATCAGTTATCAGAACACAGAAAGAGCAACTGCAGAAAATGTTGATTTATTGTTTTGTTCATAGAAACTGAACAGAGTTTCCCACTGTCCCGCTCTTTAGCAGATGCTAAAGTGTTAGCATGCGGCATCGGAGCCAATGATGCACCGGGGACACATGGATGATTCTGGTGTCTAAGTGCTCAGCTGACCAACAGGACAATCTACCAAACACTGACCGGATCAACTTCATGTCTCCTCAGTCAGTCCAGTCTGACACACAGCAGCCACAGCACACACACACACAAACAAACATTTCTCAACATCAGGAAAGTTAAACTCAGCCCAGAGTCCAGAGGCAACAAGGTCACCAAGAAACACATGATATAAAATGTGTCTTTAAAGGAATAGTTCACCCAGAACTGAAAATCCTCCTCCCCCTCAGGCCAGATGAAACTCAGGTGAAGTTTGTCCATATAACACACAGGGAGGCTGCAGCACAACTCCATAGCAGCCTTCTCCTAAACAACTGAAGTCAGTGGGGACCAGTTCTTCAGAGTTCCACAAAGACCTACAGTATATTTACACCATCATTTAGTGCAGATCTGAACTACAGCTGATTGATTTGCAACAAATAATGGTGTCTAGGTCTTTCTATTCACAGTCTGATTGTTTGTCTGTTTTTGTTTTGGAGCTCTAAAGAACAGGTCCCCATTGACTTCAGTTGTTTTGGAGAAGGCTGCTACCAAGTTGTGCTGCAGCCTCCCTGTGTGTTATATGGACTAACAAACTTCACCTGAGTTTCATTTGGCCTGAGGGGGAGGAGATGATGACAGAGTTTTTCATTGAACTATTCCTTTAATAGAGCTGAGACACACTGAGACAGGATGTGATGCATATGAACATGTCAGATCCTGCAGGGAAATGAAAATATCAGACCAGAGAGGGCGAAGGTTTGAACTTATCCTGAGGTACACACACACACACACACACACACACACACACAGACACACACACACACACACACACACACACACACACACACACACACACACACACAGCATCAGAGGGATCAAACGTTCAGCTCTGTTCTGCAGCTCTGGGCCTTATGGAGCCGCTTCAGTAGATCTAAAAAATCTAAATATTCTAGCACTTTTGTAAATATTGTAAAAGTGTATATATATTTATAATGCTTCATGAAGATTTATGAACATTGTACAGTTAAAACACACATGTGACTGCAGGAAGGTGCTGAAAGACACACTAAGCTGCTTTCAATACTCTAAATACTGGAAAAAGAAAAATGTGCTGCATGCTAAGGACACATCCTAAATACCCTATCAATATTCTAAATATTGATAAAGAAAATTGTGCGAATGCTAAAAGATCATTCTAAATAATCAATATTGCAAATATTCATAAACACATTTATATTAAGAATTTAAATCCAAAGTCAGATCTCCACCATTTGATAAAACTGACAGTTAATCTGACAAAATGGCTGCTGGTGTGAAAGTAAAGACACCTGAAGGCTTTTGCTTATTAAGTTTATTGATCATCTGTCATGAGTTTCTGAAATATTGACTGATAACTTTCAAAACTTCAGATTTGTCCAAAATAAATCTATCGAGTTTTGGAATGGAACCTGACATATTTGTGCTAATGGAACATTTTAAATATTTTATCAATATTCTAAATATTCTCAAATAAAAAGCGGAGCAAATGGAGCGTTCTGATGTTCTCCGGTTAAAACAGATACGGGAGCTGAGATATTTTAGAACTAGGACACACAGAGCCGATAACGCTCTAAATATTCCATCAATATTCTAAACCTGAAGAGCTGAAGCTTCCTGAGACCAGAGAACCGGACTGAAGGTTCACTCTGAATATTCTACAACCTGCACTTACTGACACAGAGACTAAAACATACATGACTGCTGGAGTGTTCTGACCTGTGTGTGTGTGTGTGTGTGTGTGTGTGTGTGTGTATGTGTGTGTGTGGGTGTGTGTGTGTGTGTGTGTGTAAAAGGTGATATACCTACCCTGTTTTCAAAGTACGGGCATTTTTGTTATATTGTCAAAACCTCCATGAACCCTGACATGTGATGACAGGGTTCATGGCCCCCCCTCTGGCGGCCATCTTGGAGGTCTTCAGCTCTGAACAGCTGACTGTGTTTCTGTCTCAACAGAATTGAACAGACGGTTAATTTCTGTCTGTTTCTGACTGAACTGATCATTTCATCACTGATCCATCTGATTGATTTAGTGTTTAGATAATGTCAGCTTGTTAGCTAGCTAACCATAGCATCTGGTCAGCTAACCATCACTGTCTTGTTGTTAACACATCTGATTAGCACACTAGCTAACGTAGCTAGTAGCAGCTAGCGTTAGCGTGTTCACATTAACATCAGTGTGTTTGCCG
>NW_027282558.1:2500-5000 GCF_046629955.1 Centroberyx affinis | reverse complement strand
TTAGAGGTGTTGGAGGTGTTGGTGGTGGAGGTGTTGTTGATGTTGGTGACGTTGGAGGTGTTGGTGGTGTTGGAGGTGTTGGTGGTGTTGGTGGTGTTAGTGGTGTTGGTGGTGTTGGAGGTGTTGTTGATGTTGGTGACGTTGGAGGTGTTGGTGGTGTTGGTGGTGTTGGAGGTGTTGGTGGTGTTGGTGTTGGAGGTGTTGGAGGTGTTGGTGGGGTTGCAGGTGTTGGTGGTGTTGGAGGTGTTGGTGGTGTTGGTGGTGTTGGAGGTGTTGTTGATGTTGGTGACGTTGGAGGTGTTGGTGGTGTTGGAGGTGTTGCAGGTGTTGGAGGTGTTGGTGATGTTGGAGGTGTTGGTGGTGTTGCAGGTGTTGGTGGTGTTGGTGGTGTTGGAGGTGTTGGTGGTGTTGGAGGTGTTGCAGGTGTTGGAGGTGTTGGTGGTGTTGGTGATGTTGGAGGTGTTGGTGGTGTTGCAGGTGTTGGTGGTGTTGGAGGTGTTGGAGGTGTTGGTGATGTTGGAGGTGTCGCAGGTGTCGGTGGTGTTGCAGGTGTTGGAGGTGTTGGTGACGTTGGAGGTGTCGGAGGTGTAGGAGGTGTCGGTGGTGTTGGAGGTGTTGCAGGTGTTGCAGGTGTTGGAGGTGTTGCAGGTGTTGGTGACGTTGGAGGTGTCGGAGGTGTAGGAGGTGTTGGAGGTGTTGGTGGTGTTGGTGGTGTTGGAGGTGTTGGTGGTGTTGGTGGTGTTGGTGGTGTTGGAGGTGTTGGTGGTGTTGGAGGTGTTGGTGGTGTTGGTGGTGTTGGTGGTGTTGCAGGTGTTGGTGGTGTTCGAGGTGTTGCAGGTGTTGGTGGTGTTGGGGGTGTTGGAGGTGTTGCAGGTGTTTGTGGTGTTGGAGGTTTTGCAGGTGTTGGTGGTGTTGGTGGTGTTGGGGGTGTTGGAGGTGTTGCAGGTGTTGGTGGTGTTGGTGGTGTTGGAGGTGTTGCAGGTGTTGGTGGTGTTGGAAATGTTGGAGGTGTTGGGGGTGTTGGAGGTGTTGGTGGTGTTGGAGGTGTTGGGGGTGTTGCAGGTGTTGGTGGTGTTGGTGGTGTTGGAGGTTTTGCAGGTGTTGGTGGTGTTGGTGGTGTTGGGGGTGTTGCAGGTGTTGGTGGTGTTGGTGGTGTTGGAGCTGTTGCAGGTGTTAGTGGTGTTGGAGGTGTTGCAGGTGTTGGTGGTGTTGGAAATGTTGGTGGTGTTGGAGGTGTTGGTGGTGTTGGAGGTGTTGGTGATGTTGTAGGTGTTGGTGTTGTTGGTGGTTGAAGTGTTGCTGGTAGTGATGGTAGTGGTGGTGGTGTAGGTATTGTGGTAGTGGTGTTGTGTCAATTGTAGAGGTATTAATGGTAGTGTTGGTGTTGGTAGTAGTGGTGGTTGTGGTATTGGTGGTGTTGGTGCTGCTGGTGCTGCTGGTGTTGGTGACGTAGGTGTTGGTAGTGATGTTGGTGTTGGTTGTAAAAGTGTTGGTGGTAATTGTTTTGCTGGTTGTGTTGCTGTTGGAAGGATCGGAGTTGGCAGTGGTAGTGTTGGTTATGGTGGTGTTGGTAGTACTGGTTGCTGTGGTGTTGGTTTTAGTGGTGTTGGTTGTGTTGGTGTTGATGGTGTTTGTGGTAGTGGAAGTGTTGGTAGTGTTGGTGATGATATTGGTTGGTGTTGACTGGTAGTGCTGTTGGAGTTGGTTGTGGTAGTGTTGGTGGTAGAAGTGTTGATAGTAGTTGTGGTGTTTGTGTTGATGCAGGTGTCAGTGATGTCGGTGGTGGTTATGGTCGTGTTTGTAGTGTTGGGTTTGGTATTGTTGGTGTTGGTAGTGTTGGTTTTTTTGTGGTGTTGGTTGTGGTAGTTTTGGTGTTAGCAGTTGTTGAGGTTGGTAGTCGTGTTGGTGTTGGTAATAGTGTTGGTAGTTGTATTGTTGGTGTTTTTTGGGTGGTGTTGGTGTTAGCGGTAGCCGTGTTGGTGTTGGTAGTAGTGTTGGTAATAGTGGTAGTCATGTTGGTAGTGTTGGTTTTCTAAAACCTGCTGATGTCACTGAGCTGGATGGAACCGCTGAGTTCATTCACAAAACTGTTTTCATTTTTGGGGAAAAAAACATTATGACCTCGAGTTAATCATTCAGAAACCAGAGGATCCAGTCTGAAAGTCTCATCAGTCAGCTGAACACTGAAGCTCCTGTAGAACCATCATTTAGTTTCATGTGGCGCTGTCAGAGTAAGTGTCGCTTTTTCAAATGGATATTTTATTTTGGAACAAACCCCATTCATAGGAAACAGCTTCTGCCCCACTGAGGTGAAACCTCACATGATCATATATACATGTTATTATAAATGGATCATAGTCATCATAACCAGAGTCTGATATGCTTTAATAGTCACACTGTACATCTTCCCTCAGTGTAGAGCAGCTGTAAGAGGGACGACAGTCATAGCAGATTTCTAATGTATTATGTCAGATTGTGTTCGAATACCAACAGATTTCTT